>NW_017259581.1:1432407-1439795 GCF_001594045.1 Atta colombica | reverse complement strand
ATAATTTATATATGATTGTCCTCGAAAATGACTATAAAATTATAATGATTTTCAGAAACAAACATATACAGTAAAACTCTACTTGTTAGGAAACAAAACAATTCCGATAACCAAATGGTTCAGATATGGAAGTTCACTCTCCCCACTTTTTAATCCTGATAATAGGAGCTGACATTCAGAAAGCTGACGTTCTGAAATCGAACATGTTTTTATTATCTTATACTACATCATAATATATACGTCAGTTTATGTAATATAGGTACTTAATTGAGTCATGAACTTGTTCGTATAAATGGCGTGCAGATAAACAAAGTTATAATTACGCTGTAAAATTTAAAAATAAAATTAAATAAATATAATTATTATTACTAACATTATAGCAGTAATAATTATAAAAATGGAGCTTATCATAATTATTTTATCATGCAATTGTAATTAAATATCATACAAACACTTTTTTTTTTAGTATATATATAGCATTGATTATTTAGCTTCTCGATATAGAAATAGACACATAAAGGACGATTTTGTTGAAGTCTAAAAATTTAGCTACAGATCTGAAAATAAAATTTGGTTGGACTATCAAAATAATTATGTAGGACACACTCCAACTAGACGCTAGAATGTTAAAACATTTTATAGCACTGCACTATGCTTGAGATTCCTACGTAATTATTTTGATGGTCCAATAAAATTATTTTAGATATGTCTAACTACATTTTTAGATACTTCAGTAAAATCATCCTTTCCGTCGAATGTTCTGCGACTTTTCACGCAACATCTCACTGATGACCGGTCATCCTTCGCTCATTGACTTTTGAATCCGCGATTAATCGCGGGGAAGAAAAAACAAAAGACAGTAAATGCGCTTGATAAGCGGCGCGATTAAATTTTATCGCCGAGTATGACCTTACTGTTATTTTCGTCAGTGATTTCCGCATGATCGGTCGGCAAACGATTCGTTCGACAACTACTGGACACGCTTTTCTCCAACGGAGTCTTCGTAATCTCTCTACGATTTATCTCACATCAAAAAATTATACTATTTTTTATAATTTATTTCTACGCGAGGCACGCCTGTGGCTATCCTTCATTTTCAACCGTAGATATATCGTTACGCCTATGCTCATCGTGAAAACGCGATCTTTATGCGATATGAAATATATAATACGTCAAACGAGATCCTTCGTGAGACACATGCAACGAGAGAATTGTATTCCAATCAAACAAGGAACGCACCAAGTAAAGAGAAAGTCCAAATGATTTTATTTTGATGTCATGAAAGTCAAAATTATGTTTTTTTTTTTTACAAAATTTGACTGTTTATTTATTAAAAATTAAAACAAAATAATTTTTGTTGACTTTAATACATTTCTTGGGAAGCAGAACAAATCAAAATGAGTCCAAACTAATCACTAAAAGTCACGTACTTTTCAATCATTTACGATTCATCTTAACATCATTTTAATGTTTACCGTGACTTATTGTTCTTCTTGGAGTGTTAACATCAGAAACGCGAGAGTTTTATGGATATTGATCGGCGGGAGTATTTTAGATCGCGGAGTCTGCGCAACGTGCTCGGCGAACTCATCGTGGAATCGACCTGGCGTTAACACACCGTGAAGAAGGCGTAGGTAATTTACGGAAGAAAACACTGACGGCTCTTGCAAATCGCGGAGGTTCCCTTTGGTTCGCTCGTTTCATTCGCCGAGGAAACGTGCTTTGAGTTCGCATTCAAAGAATTCGCGACCATCTCGGACTATCAGATCTATCGCGATTCGTTCATCTACGACACGCTATTAAGCTATTAAAATAGCTAAAATATATATATATACATATATATATATATATATATATATATATATATACGCGCGCGGAGAATGAAGTGAGCTTGCGAGCAAGATAAATAAAGGACGATGATTTATGCAAACGACTCGCGCCATTGCCGGTCGCGTTCTGGTTGCTCCTTCCTCTCTCGCAGATTGGCATATCTAATATTGCCGGCAAGGAAATGACGGTTGCGCATATTTATGATCCACGCTCGGGGCACTCGCGCATGCACAGCTCTCCGTGTTCTTCGTAAAAATGTTGGTATGTGGGGCACAAATAATATGCGGCCCGACCGACTTGGGCGCCCGCGGTAGTGACAGACGATTAATCGACAATTACAGCGCGTTCCAGAAAAAAAGTATTACCGATTAGGAACGAAGGCTCTTAATACACATGTATATCGTATGATATATCCTTAATTAATCTCTTAACTAGAGCATATAGGACCTCCACAAATTTGTTTTACGTTTCAAAAGTAACGTACGTTTCAAAATCTAAGTATTCTGTAGGATATATCGATTATAATTATAATTTTTTTTCTAGAACGGAAACATGAAGAATAAAATTTTTATTTATTTATTATTAACATCTCGTAATTTTTTACCAAATGCTTTTGTAAATAGAGTGGATTAAATTGAGTCAGCTATCATTTTACAATTTTCGCAATAGTTAACAAGATATTAATTCGCTGCGAAGGTCTTCAATAATTTTTTACTCAAATACTATCAACTTTACATAAAAACAGCAAGAGATAAAAATTGCTTATTTTCTTCTCATAAAGTTCTGAAAATTTCTTCAGAATTTTTTAATATCGTGTTTTCTCATGGGTAAAAAGAGTTGCCAATAAGAAAATGCAATACTAAAAAATTGATAAAAAATTCTCATACATATCAAAAATATTTGTATATATTTCTTGTTTCCACTCTAGGGAAGAAGTTGCATTGACTTCCAGAACAGATTTACTAAAGTATTTAAGCTAGATATATAAATCTAAAAATAATTACGTTGGACTATCAAAATGATTATGTAAGACGCTCAAGTTACTACAACGTCGAAATCTTTTGCAGCACTGTTCATCATGATTGAGTTTCTTACACAATTATTTTGATGTCGAATAAAATTATTTTCGGATCTGCATCTATCTAAGTTTTAAAATATTTCAATAAAATCGTTCTTTTCGTGCACGATTTTTCAGAATCTTTACAGAATCTTCTAAAAAATTATGCATATGTAATAAAATTATAAAACATAAAAAACTTCATAATGAGTCAAAAAGTAAAGCAAACATGGCATTGAATAGCGTGTCTTTGCGATTTAAAGGTTAATCACCCTAAGGGAGAAACCCTGTTTGGTTGCCATGAAACACCCTTCTCGAGTTTTCCATACACATCGATCGTGGTTTCAAAGCTGAGAGTTTGTCTGGTTGTACATAAGACAACACGAAGAAAAAAAAAAGAGTACTATCCTACACAATGATCTCAGAATGATTTATCTTGTGTTCATATCTATCAATGTAGATCAACTTTAATCACGATTTAATTTACTCTTTATCCTGCTTTTCTAATTCTTAGAACTTAGAAAAACACAAAAGTAAGTTATACCATTGAAAGAAAAAATTAGCGGAATATGGTATAACATTTTTAATTGACTGCTACAACAAAAAATTGGCTGCTGCAGCCAATTAAAAATGTTATGCCATATTTTATCATCTAAATTACTGCAGCAACTAAACTTTTCTTTCAATGCAAAATTAAAGTTAATTTTACATGGGAAGAAAAGAGCATTATTGCGGTTTATCTCAAGAAATGCGGTAGCACATGATAATATTTTGGTTTTTATTAAAACGTAATTGGTAATCTTATCACATAATCTTATCAACGCGTCGATGAACACGCGTTCTTTACACTTTGAACGGATGACTTTTACGTCATCCGAATATAAATGGCTCGAAGAATAATTTTTGATTAAGAATAATTCCATAGAATTGCACGTTCTATCTTAACGATCTTCTCTAATGAAATGTGCACTCGATTCGACATAGATCAACTAAATAACAACTTCCTCATAAATTGATGATTACCATATAGATGAAGTAATGTCGTGCAATCTACTAGTAATGGGATCAATATTGCAATCTCTTTTTCTGTACTGTCGACACTTCAATAAGTACCTTGCAATACGGATGTCTCTATTGTTGCCGAACAGAATCGCGAAAAAATATCGGAACACGAGAAAGGAAATCAAACTTTCTCGTGGTGTCTGTAATCAAAATATTATACACGCTTATTACCATCGGCTTCGAAACGCAATCTCTTTATTGACTTTTGCGCACAGACAGATACCTTATCGCCGAACTCCCGTAACTTTATAACAATTACAGGATAACGTTGAAACTGGGTCTGATTGGAAATAGTAGAAGCGAGAGCGATAACTTTATTTCTTGTGGCACAAACCATGCCTTTCCAGGATCTGTTATCGATTGTTACTTTTCTCTGTATTGGTTGCCGATATATTCTTCGATTAGTTTCAATTCCCCATATTTAGGTTTGATTATTTTTTGCCGTTTACCGCTCGGGACATTTCTGTTAGACCTGTCCAACCACTATCTGCTTTATTTCTATGGAGAAAGCCGCATTGTGATAAGAATGTTTTCACAAACCCTTTAATCGAGGAATTGTAAAGACTGTCGAATCATTTTGTATTTCCAAGGTTGTTCGATGTTATCGAACATCATAAAATCTTTCGCTCTAGAAAGTATCAAAATCGTATGACATCTTTGACGGGATATTTACGTTATGATTAATTGAGTGATATATTGATATCAATATCGATAATGACTTATAATTTCTATACTTCCAGGGTGAAAGGAGGAAAGAGATGATCTAGTTTCAAGAGGTTCGGTTGTAATCAAAATTGATATGCCATATATTTTCGTAAACGATTGTTAAAATGTGAAAACAACCTCAGCGCTTTAATGACCGATACGAATTATTTGCGCAAAGATGATGTACAAATACTTAAATATCAAAAGAGCATAATAATAGTGTCTTTCCTCGAGTTAAACATTTGATTATTTTTAACTTCTATGTGTGTCAAAATGTAAATCAATCCATTTTTATCCATTTCTCAATCCGTCAATCTATTTCTGATTGAATTGCTTAGTTTCAAAGTAAACATCCACATTAATGTGTGCTCTTAGTAAATAATAAATCAGTCAAATTTAATATATTTCTTGAAAAAAAAGACAAGACCAAATAGGATTTAAATAGATAAACTTCAAATTAATAGATAAGGAACAAGCCTAGATATTTGTTGCTAAATTTTAAACAAAGTTTAAGTAACGGACAAAAAATAACAAAGAATCAAAACATCGTCTGTTATTTAAATATTTAGCTGTTACTTTAAATATTTAGCTAGGCTCGTAGCTAAGCTAGGCTCGTAGTGATTTATTAATTTGACATTCTTTTCTTGTGAATTTATTTAACTCCATTGTTTTAGTTAAATTAACGATACACTGAGTAGGAGCAGTGATGATCTGTAGAAATGATTAAAAATAACTCAAATTGTATCCATTTTGACATTATGAATTTAACAAGTAAAGATTGACTCTAGAAAATATCAGGCTTTGTGTAAAATGACAGAATAAAACTCTTATGCAGTAAATTGTTTTACGAGGATCGCTTCAAACGCGCTTTAGTTCCGTTCTATTGGACCCAACTTCTCTCTAGAGTGAAGATTTCAAGTAACAGGGGCCGATATTCACAATCAGTTCTTATATTTTTAAGAACGATCTTCAATCTTGAAAGTCATAAGCCAATCACAGAGGCCGGTAATTTATAGTCAATTTTTATTTAAGACTATCTTAAGTGTAGTCTTAACTAATCAAGTCATGAACTAATCAGTGAACCGTATTAGCATCTTAAGACATTATTTGAGATCTTAAAATAATAACTATGATTCTTATTTTAGAACCGTCTTAAGTCTAATATCTTAAGATACAGCCTTTTAATTGGTTCATAACACCTTAAGATGATCTTGAATAAGAATCGATTAATGAATACCGACCGTATTAGCATCTTAAGACATTACTCACGGTCTTAAAATAAAAAGCGATCTATGAATATCGGCCAGAGATATGTCCTGACACGTAGTTCATACCGGTGATGCTTGTTAAACCGGAATTCCGGTGTCTAAAGTGCGTTATTGAAATCGGAGAGAGAGAGAGCGAGGTTCGACGGTCGCAAAAACAACGGCTGCATTAATACGTATCATACATCAACATCAGTCCGCGAACTTTCCAATGTCGCGCACCTTCGTTTACCTCGCGACCAAGTGAAGCGTGCGCATACTATAAATGTTTATATTAGTCATTTTCGTACGGTAAATATGATATCGCTTTGTCGATTAAGCTTATTAATTAGCGTTTATATTTTTTTTCCGAGCGACAGGTAATTGGCGAAGCAAGATTTATCTAATCGTAAGGAAAGTCGCGAATTCTTTGACACGAACTTGATTCGATTATAATTATCGCCTCCGGAGGTCTCTCTCCCTCGCATAATTGGAGGTGATAAGGAAGAGAGTGTTGAGGGTCTTTGCCGTGCGAACATTGTTTTCTTCCTGTATACGAGAGAAAAAGGAGGGAGGACTACGCTCTCTTTTTTTCTCGATTCAATCAATCGATTAGTGTTTAATTAGCCGTACATCGAATTATAAAAGTATTTAATTTTCAAATTGAATTATCAAAGTCTTAAATCTTGATTAACTTTGACGTACAATTTCTCCGGATTTTCCCCACTTCACGCTCGCAACGGATGTAGATTCGCATTAAAGGCTTTCAGATGGTTTATTTAAGAATAGTTTATTACGCATTCTCACTGTACTTTTTTACCGTTTATTGTCTCTATTAAGATCCTTAACGATACATTTCATATGCCATTAAAAGCAGATCAAAATCTTGTATAATAGTTCACGTAAAAGCCTTTTTATTCCATGCACATACTAGTTCAATTAATCGGAGCGTTTAGAGAGGAACACGCACGATTCTACTTCGCGCAAAGTCGTCACGTTTCTGACCCAGCAGGTCGGCCAGCTAAAAACATGATGGACGCAGAATCGTTACGCTCGTGTAACACTTTGGGCCAAAGTCTTATAATATATCTCGAGCAGCTCCCGCGCCATGTATTCGTCTATCTATGAGAAAACGTATTGCGATCGTGTGACTAATCTGTGTGACGAAACCTTCGGCTGGTGCCGGCACTCGGTAGGGAAAGAGGAAGCGAAGCTAGGAGAACCGCTGGATTTTAATTCGGCGACAGCCGCGCCGGCATGAATCCGATCGGACGTCGACTCCTCGTTCACCAGGCGATTATATGCCCGGTAACGGTACAAGGTGCAGCGCGCACTCGTGATGACCGAGAGAGGCCCTCGTAGAGATGCCTATCCTCGCATAGAGAGATGCACCGGCCAACGAATCTCCGTGACCTGGAACGGAAAGATTCCGTGGCCGAACGTCATGGGTTTCCCGCCTGGAAATATCAAGAGATATAAGAGAGCTCGTA
>NW_017259581.1:1409827-1432307 GCF_001594045.1 Atta colombica | reverse complement strand
ATTAGTATTATTATTATTATTATTATTATTATATTAAGACTCTCGAATTTTAAACAATACAAAAAGATAAATGTAGACTAATAAGAGTCAGCGACGATAAACGGCGCAATTATTTAGTGAACAATCAATAATCAGATATTGGATTGATGTCTTCTTTATTTTGAATGTTTCGAATCTTCTCTTTGGAGTTCTTCCTCAAGAATGATACAAGTATAATTAGCTCACATATCCATAATGCTTAAGTCACTCGCAAATTGACAAAGATGCAACGTTGTTAGTTATGGAACATGAAGCATTGCACTGAAGCTTTGAACATATTAAAAACTTAAAAAGTAGAAATGTTAAAAAAATATAAAGATCACACGTTTTTAGAACACACCGTGTATGACGTGTCACTTAGATAATCCAATATTATTGATTCATTAAATAATTACATCATTTATCGTTGCTGACTTTCATTAGTCTATACTATATTTCTTTTTTCGAATGAATAATTTCCTAAGGCTCGGTTCCACGAAAAACCCTTTAATAAAAATGTGAATGAAATTTTGCAGGGTCTCTAGTTTCAGCAAAATCACGCGAGAGAGAAAAATATGTTGTTGGAATTTTAGTTGAAAATGAATGAATCAGAATTTTCTGGTTAAGTTTATATTGAAATTTTAAAATAATTCTGATTGAATTCTGATTAATAAATTGGAATTCTCTAGTTCGTCCACTTCCAACCGGATATTTTTCTTAGTTCATTATTTTTTCTCTTTCTCTTTTTCGTTTTATTTTTTTCGTATCTCTTTCTTTCTCTCTTTTTCTTATTTTATATATTCTCGTGTTATTTTAAACTTGCTTTAATATTACTTACTGTAACATTTCTATACTCAGTTTTATTTTCTTGCTATTTTATTTTCTCTTGTAAACTCTCATCGCTCTATATGTGGAAGTAAAAGCGATAGTGGATACTTTTTTAAACCTATCGGCTTGAAATTTATTGGTGCAGTCTATTGAAGCAAATGTGTTGAAAAAACGTTTGTTTCTCGAAATCATAAAAACTTATACTACGGCTTTCACTTCTTCATATGTAATGATTCTGGTTGTTTGTACGTTCTTAGAGGGCTTGCCCTATAATAATAATCAACACTTTGGGCAGTCCGTTCTTATTTCCAGATTGTCTTAAATAATGTCTTAAGATGCTAATACGATCCTCTGATTGGCTCGTGATTTCTTAAGACTATCTTGAATATAAGATCTGACTACTGAATACTGGCCTTTATCTATTCATGCATCTTTCTTTCTCTTAGGAATTGCTAAAAAGTAACAGACCAATCAAAACTGACTGTCACACATTCAGATTCTTATTAGGAGGTCTCTATTAGGTTTCACCAATGTAAGATTTAACTTTCGTCTCGGTTTAATTTTTTCTACGAATTAGAAAAGATAAATTAATAAAATAATTCTAAGAATAATTTTTCTAAATAATTTTAAGAATAATTCTAAGAATAATAATTCGAAAGAATAATTGTAAGGGGCTCTGCACAATAAAAGGAATAGGAAACAGAGAACAGAGAATAAGAATTACAACCTATCAGAAATCATATATTGTGGAATATATTACAGTTTCTGATAGGATGAAATTCTTTTTCTCTATTCTCTGTTCCTTTTACTGTGCGGAGCTCCTTAAAATTCTAATTGTAAGAGATACACAGAAAAAGATAAACAGTAAGTTAAACCGGGATTAATTTTACGTTGGTGGAACCGGGCCCTAACAAAGATCCGTTTCCCGCCTCCGCAACTACGGAGTAACGTAACCGTTACATTCGTCGATAAAATTATTTAACATTGTCTCGATAACGCGGTATGAATCGTGAAAGAGAAGGAGAAGAGAACCTGTACGAGAGTACAGACCGTGAAGATAGAAAGTCGATGCAGGTGCACGACTGGAATATAGCGTTGATTGGCGTATAAACCTGACAATATCCCGCGTAATTACTCGTCTCTTAAGCCGACAAGTGTGATAAACTTAGATATTATCGCGCATCCAGAACTCGTCCCGCTAACTGTCTCTTTGCGCGAGAATTATTACGGTGATAATTCCGGTGTCGTGTAAGCTGCGTCACGGCCAATGGTTTGTAACATTCCGTAACTGCACTGACCGCATGCGTCGATTTGTTGTCTCTCTCAATAAATGAATAAATAAATTCCTCCTTATCGTCACAAAGAATGACGGCCTCCTTTGAGAATTTCTCACCGAATGTCTCTTTCTCTCTTCTTGTATTTCTTATTCCTATTTTTTTTATATAATTCAAATACTTTACTCTTTGCTGTAGATTTTAGCAAATTTCATAATTTTTTAAATAAATGCATGTTTTCTTTTCCTCTTTATCTCTTTCTCTTTATTTCCACGTGCACAGTAAAAAAATACATTTCATATTTATGTTGGAAACGGTCCACTCAAGTTCTTGTTAAACTTTGGTGTTGAATTTTCTTATATATTCGAATGTTAATTTAACATAATGTGATTATTTAGTTTGTGTTAAATTGATATTCAATATTTCTTAGTATCAAAATAACACAATTTATGAGTAAGTGAATAAACAAAACGTCTAAATAATGTACGTTTTAGGAAATAAATTCTAAGAGTAAACAAAATATGTATTAATTTAGCGTATAATTGTTAATTTTACTGAGAAGAATATGCTTCTACGATTTGTTTACAATATATTACCTTTTCTCTGTTTATCTTTTTAAATATCGTGTTATCAACATATTCAATGTTAAATTAACATAAATTTGGATCGTTCGGAACACGTGAAATGTTAAATTTAACACAAATTTTCCAACAGTGTGTCGAATTACGACTGACCCGGTCTATCCCAACTATACATACTACGGTCAGACTACGGTCTGACCCAAATCACATCAGTCGCGCCGCCACGCCGGTCTCTCTCGTTGACCGCATGCACCTCCTAGTGAACCGCGGGCGACGCAATTATATGCATTCATCGCGGGAAGATACTGGCTATTCATCGCGGATTTCCTGAACGGATCGGAGTTCCCTCGTTACTATTTATATACATCGAGACCACCGGTTGCCGCGCCGCGCCGCGCCACGCCGCGCCACGCCGCGCCTCGCCTCACCTCACCTCACCTCACCTCACCTCACCTCACCTCACCTCACCTCACCTCGCCTCGCCTCGCGCGGATGTGGGCGCGCGTTTTTCTCGCGCCGGCTCTCATCGGGAATGGGTTAATACGCGTTCACTGGGTGAGCGTACGGTATGCGGCATGCGCCTGTTGCATTCCCGCGGCGCGTTACTTCGCACATACTTGCATACCTGTTCCAGTTTCCTGGGCGTGTATATCGCTCGCCTTCCCCTCCCTGGAATCCTGACATATGATGGAAGGGAGGAAACGGAAGATCTTACTACGGTAAACCGCGCCGCGCGCGATTGAGAAAAGGCGCGGAGTCGCGGCCTCCCTTTCGAACGCGGTAATACCGCGACGGGTATCGTTTCCACGTTCCATCACGCGAGACGTGTACGTATGTACGAACATACACCGCGCGCCAGGTTGTTACGTCAACGCGAAAAGGCCGAATGTGGAACGAATTATAAAAATCTCGTAACGCGAAGGTCACGCTCGGCGTACCGCGCGAGATCGTTGCGCGAATGAAAAAATTATGCACGTAATACGATACGTATACAAAATAGTGGATTTATCGGCGCTTCTCTCTCTTGTGTTTTATTCTTTTTTTCCTCTCCTTTATTTGCTGCCTTTTGCGGCGAGGAGACAAGTCTCTCTTTCTCTCTCTCTCTCGAGCATAATCACTTCGTGTCCCCAACATCGATTATTCAGATTGTATGATCGCTTTGACTCGATATTTACTCAGGGAATGTCTCGGCGTGGAAAAAAAAGAGAAAAATTCAGATTAAGTGTGCATGGAATGGTAACGCTTTCTCGCCTCCTCGTGCGTGGAAAACCAAAGTAATTTTCGTGAGAGTAATTTACATTTCCGGACGATGTTTAATGCTGCGCCAGTTTCTCGACTCTTTCACGCACGATATCGCCATAAATCAAAAGTGGCATTAACTACAATTAATTTCACAAGTTTTTCTCTCGTCGCGATTCGATCCGCTTCTTGGATGCGTTGATTTTAGAATATTCGATCGGACGTCGGTTTTGTGTTGGAACATTAAATCCATAATGTCAAATTATACCCAAATTGAATTATTTTTTATTATTTCTCCAAGTCGTTATTGCTTCTACCCAATATGTTCAATATATTAATTTAATTAAATGAAATTAAACAATTTAATTCAAGAAAATATTGTTTGACTCAAATTTGATTTATTAAATGCATACATCAATATGACGATGTTTACTTTGAAACTAACTATAGTCTGTGATTCAGAAATGGATTAATTTACATTTTGACATACATAGAAGTTAAAAATAACAAAATGTTATTTAACTTAAGGAATTGGATTATAATTTGCTTCTTTCATATCTAAAGCAGTCTACAATAAAGTGTTTACAATGAATTTTAAGACATAAAACTTAAGTTTTAAGTCGCAAGAAATTCTCATATTCGATTGCGATGGGCTAATTTCTTGCTGCTTAGAGTTTAAAGCTTAAGTTTTTACGCCTTAAAATTTCATTTAGACGTCGTTTAACAACGGCATTCGAGGGCATGTATATGAAAAAAAGAGAAAGGAATCTATAGCTGCAAGGCAGACTTTTCTTTATAAAATTCCATGTTCCATAATTTCACGTTCATATAATTTATCTTGGTATTATTAGGCTCATTTCTCTCGTTACCGGCGACGCGTGCATCTTCGCACGCAACGCGGGTCACTCGTATGATTTTTGTCGACCACGCACACGCGGCGACTCTCCTCTCTCGACTCGGTTCGGATACCATCGTGTCACGCACGATGAATACAGTGATGGTACTCGGACGCAAATTGTTACGGTTGTTTTTGTCAGAATATCTAATTGTTGGCAAACACATCTCGGAGGGATGTGTTAGATTTTATCCCAAAACGGAAACAATTAAAGTACCATTGTACATCTATTATTCAAATCTATTATTTGTTAAACAGTTGATGACTCTCTGCTGAAATTATACGTTTCAAGAATGCATTTCTCCGTAGTCATAGATATTTTATTTTCTACAAGTAAGCGTATTTGCATTTGCGAGGATAGGTCCATAACTTTGCTTTAAGAAGCCTTAAGTTATAAGCCGAAAGAGATTAAGTGACAATAATTTTTATCTTCAAACTGCTTTTGCGGTTAAAGTCTAGACTTTAACCGTTAAACTTAAGCAAATTGAACAAAATTCAATCCTTATGGCCTAAAAGCATAAGTTTTGTGGCCAATATATCGTCACTTACAATTTATAGCTTACAGCTTATGGCCTCTTAAAGCAAGGACTTAGCTTTATGAAACGCAAAGACAAGCAACTCTATAAAGCTAGCAGAACCAAATTGGACTTATCAGAATTTTTAATACTCATTTTCTATTAAATTGTACCATTAATGATAATTTTGTATCATATGCCATTTTGAAAAAAAATCGTGATAGTGCTAGCTTAATATTAAGCAGACCCAATTCAAAATAAAAGAAAAAATAATATCAGAAATCAATATGATTGAATTTATACTATTTTATATTGCCAAAAACAATTATTATGTATCATTTCCAAGAAAATAGTGGCGCTATTAATTTAATATTTAAGTTGGCAGGACTATAAAAAAAATAACACAAGAGCAAAAATTAACACAATTGAATTTGTATTAATTTGTATTTGAAAATAAGTTAATATTGTAAGTTAATATTGTACATGTTTTCTCTTTAAAATAACTTATTAGTAATAATTTATTAGTAATTAAAAGTAATCCATAAAACATTTTAAGATCTTTAGAATCGGACTTTTAATCTCTTAAAATGGAAAATTTTCCATTTTTTTGTACGATTAATGGTTTCAACGATATAATTATTTAAATATTCGCATGAGCAACGTTTTTTGTAAATTTATGCAAATGTCATTATAAGCATCAACAACTTCACAAAAAAGTCACATTTTTTACGCGACGCACGTGTCTCATGCGACGCATGTTTTTCTGTAGAATATGTATGTTAGCAAATAAATAAAATGACGATTCGAAGGTGCCCGGTTTGCCGTGGAATGTCTTACAGATTGTAAGTATATACTAATAGTCATTAAGGAGAAAATATTAGGTATACAACTTTGCTTCCGCCGTTTTTTTCCGAAATTCGAGGCTTTATTGTAAAAAACTGGTTATACATTTATGATTCAAAGTATTGTCCATCGCTGGCCACTATTTTCTCCCATCTTTCGGGTAGCGTACGAATCCCGCGTCGAAAAAACTAGTCATGTTTTGAGGCTATCGATCCAATTTTTTACTTCTTCATAAGACCGGAAGTGCTGGTCAGCCAGGTCGTGTGCCATTGATCGAAACAAGTGATAGTCAGAGGGAGCAACGTCTGGAGAATACGGCGGGTAGGACTTCTCATTTCAACGTTTCCAAGTATGTCTTGACCACTTTCGCAACATGGGGTCGAGCATTGTCATGCTGCAAAATCACTTTATCGTGTCTCTCGTTGCATTGCGGCCGTTTGTCTTTCAATGCTCGGCTCAAACGCATCAATTGCGTCCGATACCGATCGCCTGTGATTGTTTCAGTCGGTTTTAACAGTTCATAATACACTACGCCGAGCTGGTCCCACCAAATACAGAGCATGACCTTGGATGTCAAAATCACCGTTCTTGAAGCGTTGAAATCACTCATGACACGTTCTTTCACTAATAGCGGCCTCACCATAAGTATTTGAGAGCATTCGATGAGCCTCAGCCGCAGATTTCTTCATATTGAAGCAAAAAATTAAAACCTCCCGCAAATGACGAGAATTTGGCTCGTAAACTGACATTTTCAATCGAGAATAACTTTATGATGCAGACACAAATCGACTAATGTTTCTATGGGGTTATGTTGACAGATGCCCAAGTTTATTGTATGACGTCTATGATCTATTTATTTCGACCACCACTTACCGCTAAAGCCATCTATAGGAAAATGGCAGAAGCAAAGGTTGTACACCTAATATAAAAAATATTAACTTACTTTTAATGGTACAAATTAGTACAAATTCAGTTGTGTTAATTTCTGCCTTTGTTTTTTTTATGGTCAACTTAAATATTAAACTATTATCTCTGTTTATTAAACTATCATCACTGTTTTTTTGGAAATGACACATAATGTATAGAATTGTTTTTGGTAGTACAAAATAGTACAAATTGAATTGTATTGACTGTTGATATTATTTCTTTTTTTTTTCTTTTATTTTGAATTGGTCCTGCTACCTTAATATTAAACTAACACCGTCACGATATTTTTCGAAATAATACACTGTACAAAATTATCATTAATGTTAACAATTTAGTACTAAAATGAGTACTAAAAATTCCGATAGGTCTAATTTGATTCTACTGATTTGGTAGCCTCTTTCGCAATTTCATGAAATTGAAAAAGATCAAAATACACTGCAAAAAATACTAAATTTTAATAAATATTTATTTAAATATATTCCAAAGTAAAGTAAGTATATTACTAAAAATGTAAACACATATTTATTTTATACAAAAATCACTAAATTTGATTATCTTTTTTATTTAGTAAATATTTATTTAGTAAATATTTATTGTAAGCAAATGTTTACTTACAACTGTTCAAAGAAATATATATTAAGATTTAGCAAATTGTTTTCATTCCAAAGTTCTAAAGTCCTCATTTTATGCATGTAGTCCGCGTTTACTGGACAGCAATGGTGCATCGTGCGGTAATGTACCGTCCCACGCAGATCTGCGCGAATTTTTGTGAAAGTAAAAGACCCGAGTGAAGAATTCAGCCGGTACCACGCGTGGCCGAGTAAATCACGTTTGGCACACTGACTCGATTTTACACGGCATCGCGCGAACGACCTCCCGGCAGATCCGAGGATGATGTTACGTGTTCGCGTGTTGCGTTAATGGAGACTATAGAGATCGGCGAGAAAAATAGCAATGGAAAATAATGGCGATCTCCGGACGGCTCGTTGTACACGCGGTTATTATTTCTCGCAATCGCTATGCGTGGGAAGGTGTCTGTCGTGCGAAGAGGATGTGCGCCGCTAACGAGTCTTTCTCTTTATTGCAAGACATTTCGTCGACCTCCAACCATAACGAAGTGCCAAATTATGCGACGTATTCTCGCGCCCTAGCTCCGCCTATTATCCTGTCTTTCTATTTTTCTCTTTTAAAGGAGATACAATTAAATTCCGAATCGGCGCATGGAAAATGATGTGAACAAGTTTTCTAATAGAAAAATTTCCGGTAAATCGCGAATGTGTCTCGAGTACATCTTTAAACATAATAATCTCACAAAATCTGTAAGTAAAAGGACATCCTGTGTGCACCAAAGCAAACCAAGTATCCGCTCATACGATGTTAACTAGTGGATTAATTATCGCGCGCGCTCAAATGATAATGCCTCGGACGTGGAAATCAAATTAGCATATCGCGGAGATAGTCATCTCATCGCTATCCAGCGATTATATTCTATGGAGACTGAACGTCTAATATCCTGCATCCCGCAACATTACCTGCAGGGCATCCCGTAACGTTGACCTTCTTTCTCATATTCTTCGTGCACTCGGAGATACTTACTATGTTTCTGATAGTTACAGACTGCGGCACGATATCGATACACGTTATCTATGATCATCCCGCGATGCATGAGGGCATTCTACAAGTTGTTCTAGAATCATTTCCCGTCTCGAGCTTGTATTGAAAGAACTGTTTGATATGAACAACTACAATCTTATTGATATGTGAATTATCAAAATTTGATCATGTTTTAATTACAAAATTATATTGTTCTGATCAAAATTTCGTAAAAATAATAAAATTATAATTAAAACAACACAAATTAGAAATTAAAACAACAGAATTTTAAATAATAATAATTCATATATCAACAAAATTATAGTTATTTATAGATATTATCAAATTTTCAGTTTATGGACGCAGGAAATTGTACGAATTCACTTTCAAGGTCTTAGTTACTCAAAGATTATATCCACAGCGATGTTCCAAAATACTGTGGAATGCGTTCAAGAATTCAAGGTACATTTTATCCTTGTTGTTTATCAAATGGGAAGAACGATTTTGATCAAGTATCTAAAAATAGATACATCTGAAAATAACTTTGGAGGAACATCAAAATGTAGTTATATAGAATGTCAAACTGGTTAGAATGTTAAAATTTTTTTGCAGCATTGCTCTGAGCAATTTACTCATCATGCTTGAAATTCCTACGTATTATTTTGTGTGTAATTTGACAAAATTGTTTTTAGATTTGTATCTAGTTAAATTTTTAGATATTTTAGTCTTTTCATGTGGACCCGAGTGAATTAAATTTCTAAAATAGCCCTGAGTAAGAAAGTTAACTCATAGATATTCATAATTGATTCGTATTTCAAGACTATCTTAAGTAATGTTACAAAATGACATAAATAGATCAAAGTCAATATTCAAGAAAAGAAGAAGAAAAAGATAAAGCCGAAGAAAATTCTTAAAATACGAACCAATTATAATCGACCTATAAGTTAATAATTCTTTTACTCGGAGTATAGAGTTTTTGGAATGTAACTCAGGAAGTGAATTTTTCTCGAAGAGAATTTATTTTGCGGAACGATATCAATATTCTTTCCTGTGCATATGCATAATTTCCTTTCTTCCTGCGTCACGAAGCGCAGTTTACGAGGTACTTCTCGGAGGACGCGCACATCAGCATGCAAGTCGTCTTTCCGAGCAGAATCGCAGTCGAGCCTCTTTTCTTCGCTGATCCTCGAGAGGAGTTCTCGAAGAAATCTCGTCTCGCGATGACTTCGCGTCTTATCTCTGCTTGCTCGAACCTTATTTATACATACAGAAATTGGCAGTTCTCACGACGCGTCGTCACGTTAATTGCTTAGGCCAGATGTACCAGCTAGAGATTCGCAAGAGATATTACTTCCGCTTCACTCTCGACGTCCACACGACAGCGCGCTGATGGAAAAAGACGATGTGAAATCGCCGTGAAAATCCGGGCAAAAACTAACACGACGACGGTTCCGTTCGCTTTCCTCGCGATTTCGTTCCGTTTAATGCGAGACAACTTTTTCCCAATTAAATTACGAAGGTGAAATAGAGAGAACGACCGGCTATGGGATGGCCTTGAGCGATAGGATTAATTTGACATGTAGATTAAAGAGAAGATTAAACTTCTCTACTTAGCCTTTCATTGCTCCTGTTGTAATACCATTTCTATTATAATGAGATTAACTAGTTACGGGAGTAACTAGTTAATCTCATTATAACAATAAAATTTGCTACGGTAGATCATAGTTAGTTGATTGAACAAGATCGATCGTTTTACCTCGTCAGTAGTCGTTTAATCTCTCCGTTGTACACTGTAATGTATAAATTTGAAAATATGCATTATTCGTTGAAATTATTTAATTCTATCGACATAATAATGTATATGTTGGAAAAATAATCAAAATTTTGAAAAAAAATTAACTATTTAGTATAAACTTTATATAAAATACACATGAATTGAATTAAAAAAAAAATGTTTTAACATGATTCCAATAAAATCAAGTCTGAAGAGGTTAAAAGCTGACGAAGATACACGCAATACCGGTTACGTTTTAATTGTTAATAGAACGAATGCAAGATAATGACTGATAATTATGTGTGAAATAGCCAAGGCCGGCCGTTTTTTCGACGATCGAAAGTACTGAAGTACTTTCACTCGGCTTCCGTTGGTATTGTCGTGAAAGAACACATCCGGTGTACCTTCTTAGTCTTCGCTTTTTTCGAAAAAGAAAAATCTCGATTGAAGCGCAAACAGTCTTTCGAAGCTGCAAACAGTCGGACAGTCTCAATGGATAATCGTTCAATGATATCAGATAACGTAGCTTCAGAGCTGCAATTTAAGAAGTTTGCGCTCTTAGTTCTCATGTCTTTCCTGAGGCGATACAGGTAAAAGGCCGCTTTAACTATCTCGCGGCTGTTTCTCAGAGGGTTTCTCAGGGGCTGAAACTCAAGTCAGAGAGCTGGAAAGTGCGGTTAAGACGACGCAACACGAAGACGGATACACTCTCGCCTATATATTGAATTTCCTTCACCAGGTAGATCTCGTAGTTTCTGTTTTGTGTAACAGAATTGTGTGTAGCAGAACTGCATCGATATTTCTGGTTTGTTCCAGTCTATGTAACTCGTCGATGACTTCGGGATTGATCTTTTTGTACCGAAAGTATCGTATACATTTTACTGTAATAAATGTATATCCGCTCAGGGATAATGTGTAATTATAAATTATTCAGTTATTATTACACCGGTAGTTGTTACCGTACACCGTGTCGAACCGCGGCTATGGTCAGCTGTGATCAGGAACTTCGTTAAATGTCAGTCTGGTGAACGCCAGTATAAAGGGCCGTTAACTTCAGTGAGTGCACTTGAGGATTCAGTAATAAAAATGCTGGTGATATGAATATATGAATATTTAACGAGCGCAAAGAATATTTTAGTATAAAGTTTTGTGCGAAATACGTATTTTTAAATTATCTTACGATCAATAGAATAATAGTTTCAAACGTTTGTATGCTTTTCACTTTTCTCGTCAATATAATGCGGTGACATATAATTTAAATCCTTGTCTGATTTATCCGAAAAATATTTTTACTGTGACACTTTGGATTATTCCAATCCATGATAGACATCACAAAATTGATTGTTTAAAGTCATTAGTTGATACACGGAAAGAATAGTTTTGCTAAAATATCTAAAAATTTAGCTGCATTGGGGAAAAACATTAAATTTTAATAAATATTTGTTCGAATAGTTCTGAATAAATATTTACTAGATGTAAACATATGTTTATTTGATACAAAAAAACATTAATTCGATTTAATTATCATTTTTATTAAGTAAATATTTAGTTAATAAGTAAATGTTTACTTAGCACTATTTAAAGTCAACTTTTAGTCAATATTTTTAGTCAATTTATATATATTATTTATTATATTATATTTATTATTATTATTTATTTTATTTATTATTTATTTAATTATATTTAGTCTATTTTTTTGTCAAAATAGATCTGAAAATAATTTTGTTGAACCTTTAAAATAATTATAGAGAATTCTAAGCATCGATGTTAATACTGGCAAAAGATTCAACATTTTGGAACCTTTGTTCCAAAGTTTGAGAGTCCTATATAATTATTTTGATGGCCGAAACAAATTTTTTTCTGATGAGTATCTAGTTAAATTTTTAGATACTTCAGTAGCACTACTTTTTCCTTGTGCAATACTGAAAAAAAATTCGAAAGTTTTAAATCCCTAATTCCTTCTCTTTCCGCACGAAATTCGTTTTCGCTTGAAATTTCACGTGTGTATTCTCTTTCAGTACGCTTTCGACGACGTCGTTGAACCTCGGGCACCTCGCGCGTCGTTTGAATGTTTTACGCTTGGTCCGAAACAATGCTGGGAACACAGCTCACGGGATGCCTTAACATCGCGAATGCAACTGGCTCCAGTTACCCGTTTGGCGAAAAAGACGAAGAAGAAGGAGAGATCAGGCGAGAGCGAGCAGGCGGACGCATGCATGAATGGCATCGTGCTACCACGATTCAACTGGGACAGATATTCGAATCTCGTGTGTTACGTTCGCCTTCTCTCCACCTACACGTGTACTCGTACCTACCGCCGCGTCGACATGCACTTAATTATCGCATTTGCGATATTATCGCTTGAGGAACGCGAAAGTCGGAGGGAAGCTCTGGTAACCATCAACCAATCCGATGAAATCGAGTCTGACCTCCGATGTGATTCCCTTCTTTTAGTTATCGACTCGATAATTGAATCTTATTATCGTTTTTCTAAAAACCCTTCTAATCAGACTCTAGCCAGATTTTAGCTATAACTAAATTTTTAGATATAGTTATTTTTAGATATTCAGATCTGTATAACTATAGTTTAACCCTCTTAAGTATAATCTTAAGATATCAAACCAATCATATCCGTAGTCATTTATAGGCTTTCTACAATAAGTCATTATCTAAGCTTTAAGTCTTAAGCCATAAGAAATTGATCAATTACAATTGAATGTGAGAAAAATAATTGATTTGATCAATTTCTTATGGCTTAAGATTTGTAGGTAATGACTTGTTGTAGAAAGCCTATTATATTTAAGGCTTCTTTAAATTTATTTTCAGATGCTCTAAGAATTATTTCATTGACTATTGAGTATCTAAACTTTAAGGAAACTTTAAGTACAAGGTCCAACTACGATTACTCTCTTGTCGTGTTAGCATTTTAAGAAATTACTTAAATTTTTAGATATTTTAATAATTTTTTTTTTTTTTTGAGAGAAGGAGAAAAAGATGTATGTTATTTCGCTCTGATCAAAAATTTAGTAAAAAATATCGGTCCAATCAGATTGCTATCTCGTGACCAGATTTCGATCGGAGGATTCCTACATTTTTCAAGAGAGCAATATTTCGTTGCTTTCAGTTTCCCACTTTCGTTTCGCTTCATGCGATATATGAGTACTTATCGCAGGGTGTGGTGCGGCTAATGAACTAGTATCGAGACACGTAGGCGGAAGAGTTTGTCTAACGAAGCGAACACGAAAGCGACAAAAGTCGGAAACAACGTTCTCGACGGTTCGAGAGTTGACTCGAGCGAAATAACTCGTCTGGACTTCTCTTTCCGCGAGGACGTGTGCGGGAAGCTGATCGGCGTGATATTTCGACTGGAATATGACCCGACGACCTCGGAATAGAATCTAAACTCCCCCTCACGTCGGATACTTTCTCTTGAGAATGTTCCGGACGAAACGTTATTAATCTCTTCATCACTGACGGGCGGCGGAGGTGAAGGAGGCGAAAAAAAAACGGAGATCTATTGTTTTGAACGGTGCGCAGGTGCATCGGCTTGACCTTTCGAGCGCATAAGGAAAGTGCAAACCTTCAAACGTATAAGCCAAGTTATCCGGTGCTGTATCGGATGTATTACGTCGCGCGGAACAAGTTTCGAGTACCGCAAAGTGCCTCGCGAACGCTCTAATTTGACTATCGCCGGACTATCCTTTTTCCGATAACACTCGCCGTTCCCAACATACAATTTATCTACGTGCGCGTAAACTCGCTGGCGTTGAAAAGAAAGAAAAAAAAATATTAATACTATTGCGCAATCTCTTCAGCCGGTGTAAAAGTGAGACTTTCACCAGAAGCGGTAACGAATTGAGAATCATTATTATCGTGGGGGTTCCCAGTACAGGTACGAGGACTCCATGAGGGTTAATCACGACGGTGGCATTAGCGAATGATACTTGTTACTCGTAAGTTGGCTCTCCTTATCCAATCATTTCTAATAATGATATCTCGCAAATGTAATGATGAGAACGATGAACTTAATTGGATTCTGCTGCAACTTCACACGAAGAAAAAGCTTGAGTAATTTTCTTATAAAACTATAATAGTAAAAATATTTTGACTATTTTTGCCAGAAAATAAAAATACCGAAAGTGCAAAGTAAAAAGTACATTATAATATAATTGTAGTAAATCCATTCAAGTGATTATTATCTTATAGTAAAGTAATTCATACTATTTTCAGGCATGAACAACTTTCAAGATTTTATATACTTGTATTTTATACAAGTATATAAGATTTTTATCGCGCAGTAAAATAAATTTTATCAGCACTAAGGCAAAGATATTCGATAAAGTGAATTTTATGGAGAAATGACGGTATATTTATAGATTTATTTTAAAATGTAAAAATACCTTACAATACGACTGTATAGCAATCGTTTATTTATTAGAAAAGTGAGTTTTACATAAATTGGCCCTCTGTATAGATCTGCCGATTCCGCAAAATTTACTAGAATCTAACGCATATTATATGATGCGATTCGCTGCAAATGCTTTGAAGCATTCTTTGATCAATTCAAAAAAATCTTTCTTCTGATTAGCCAACGAAATATTTGCAGCGTTATGTGAATCGTATCAATAATAATATAAAACTTTCAGAGTGAATTATCATTATTAAAAGTGAAATTTCTCACTCTTAAAGATTAAAAATTGAGCCATCTTCTTCAAAACTCAGTTGTCACTCTTTCGAGTGAGATTTTACTCCAAAGAATTTAGAGAGTACTTTACATTTTTCTTTGTATGCGAATCTGCATTTGCAATAAGATGACTATTTCCGTAAAGCAGCGAAAAAGGACGAAGCGAAGCATTTTCTGGACAAACTCATCGATTTCTCGCGTACCACTTTTCCCACACATAAGCATATGAGCTGCATTATGCGTTTCCTACGCGAGAACGGCTTTTGTTGTTAATAAGCTGAGGCTTAAGGGTCAACGGAACACGTCGGAAATTTATCATCTTCACTTACTTCTTCTTGGATATACCTACCTACACCTCGTACATCGTTCGCGCGATTCTTCCTCGTAACGGTTGGTTTACCACCGACCGTGTCATTAAACTGACGTAGTGGCGAAACGTCAAAAGCGAAAGAATGGAATTTCCTTTTTTTTTAACTTGTTGATCGCGATACGGCAGGTAATGTCCGTCTCTCGTGATTGTGCGAGTAACGAGGGCACTGGGCCGATGTTTTCGGAGGTCATCGCAACGTGAGGTTGAATTGATTGAGGGTTCATTAGAAACAATAGGATTTGGATTCGTTCCAAAACAATCAGATAGGATACGAAATGTATAAATGATTCACGAACTTCGGTAACGAAGCGGGATTGTCCGATCTGCACGAATGTTCGTAAAATGTACAAGTTAGATGCCATCCTCAAATTATTCTGCAAATTCTCGTACATTTTTTGCAACGTTTCAAACGCTGTTCAACAATCCTTTCTATAGAATGAGTCCCAGACAACATACGGGGAAAGCTATATAAACGCGTATGAATATTTATGTTTATTCTACTATTTTAACGTTCACCGTGGACAGTGAACGTGTCAAACGACATCTGATAAAACTTTTACATGTCACGTATTGCCGATTGTTGCATTCGCCATTATGTCCAAGTGGATCAAGGTTTTGTCGATTATTAACGTAACGTAACTAAACATTGATACGCAGGAACGGCGCGGCTTAATCGCTGTTATTCGTCTAGTAGCATCGGATTAATTAATATTACAACTTCGAAACAATGAAACGACCATGATGATTAGTCTTAACGAAAAAACTTGCTCGTCATCCTTCGAGCTATTGTTAGTGAAGTATATTGTTGACGTTCACGTTTTATTCATCCGATCATCGTGGAAAATGCGAAGGCATTCTCTAACAGTATTTATAATCCGTTCTTATTTTAAGATCGTCTCAAGTAATGTTTTAAAATCCTAATACGATTCTCTGATTGGTTTATGAATGAATCTTAAGAATATTTCCGAGTTGAAATTTTAGTCCTACTTTGAAGCTCAATAAAATCTTATAAACCTATTTTTATACTTAAATAAATAGGGCCTCTTTTAATAATAAATTTACTTATCTTCAGCTCTTTTATTTAGAAAACTTCTTTTGAACTTAAAAATAGAAAATCTTGCAATAACTGCCATTTACAGACTCAACATAGGAGCTCAATTCATTAGATTAGAATCTATTATAAATTTCTAGAGTCTATGTCACCTTTAAAGTCTGTATACGTCTTAAAACTAAGAAGAGACGGTCTTAAATATAAAACTATGAATACTGGCCTTTGATTGATTCATGACATGTTAAGAGTGTACTTAAGATTTCAAATATAAGATCCATCTGTAAATATTGTCTATAAGTGAGCTTACATATTTTATATTAATTTTCAAGCGAGCGATGAACACGACGATTTTTCTCATTCATCACCTGTCAGATCACCCTGTCTCGTCAACCTACAGCCCCCATTTCCCTTGGTGGGAAGATATGCACGCACGACGAAAGATTTTAGAAGTGGGACACCTTCTCTTATCGCGCCGGATCATCCCGTAAACGACGGTAACGAGCCACGTAGAAAGGCAGAAGGGAAAGGATGAGGATTCCGGAGTGAGAGTACTGAAAGAGCACTTAGGGGATTTAAGTGCTTCCGAGAGAGAGAATGACGAAAGATTTGATTTATCGTTACTTGTCGGAATAATCAGAGAATGAACATTTTCTTTATGATAAATTTAGCGCTACTCTCTCAAAGGTTAATGTTCCTCCCGTTTCAACGGGGTTCAAGCTCAGTCCAAGCGTCAATGCGCTTCGGCGCTTATCCGAAATTCAAAACTGCTGAAAAGTGGCCGGGTAGTAAGATCCCCTCTCGATCGAAATGACGATATTGACGATGTGGAGAGACGGGGGCAAAAGTCGGGGCCTGAAGCGTAAGAAAGAAAAGGGAAGGGAGACGAGCGCGAGAAAGGAAGGAGTTGTTGGATTACCGCTCGGTGGGCACACGACGTTTCGATCGAGTTGGCTACCACACAGCCACAGAAGACCGGCTACCTCCGACGGAACCGGTTGTGTGTCAGAAAGGGCAACGACGGGAACTGGCAGGTTCCATCACGAGCGAGTCATGAGCGGGCAAAGCGTGGACATGGTCTGGGACCCGCAGACCCAGACCAACTCGTTAGAAGGCTGGGATTATTCTATCGAGCTCGCGTACCTTAAGAGTCTTAAGGGATCCTCCTCCGAAAGTAGTAAGTAAGCGCGAACGTAAGAAGAGATGATTGAAATCTGTGCGGGAAAGATTGACGGTGTCATTAATATGTGGTGTTGTTGTGATCAAAAGGATGGTGTTTATTATGAAAGAAGTGATAGTTAGAGAGAGATAGATTATTTGCGATCTTTATTGTCGATCATGTGTCGAATTATAACTGTTGTGATTGAAGAACGTATATTTGGAGAAAAGCAGACGGCAACTGTATAAGTATAACAATAACTAATACATAACAATTTTATATTATTGTGTAGAATTAATTTACATTGTCGAATAAACTATCTTGTAATTGCAATAATTATATATACATTAATTCTATGTACATACAAAACTTGTACAGTTGTCATCTATATAATTGCTATTACTATATTTCTCTAAGTGTATAAAAAGAATAGAAAAGGCATCTTCACTAAAAAGATCTATAAAGATATATCGATAGAAAGAACGGTTTTGTTAAAGCATCTTAAACTTAGCTAGCTATGTAAGTACAGATCTGAAAAACTTTGTTGCACCATCAAAATAATTATGTAGGGCGTTCAAGTTGGTTGCTAATAAAATGTCAAAACTTTTGCAGCATTATTTACATCTTGAAATTCCTACATAACTATTTTGATGGTTCAACAAAATTATTTTCAGATCATTTCTCTATCTAGCTAAATGTTTAGATACTTCAAAATAATTCTTTCTGTACGTATCTGTTTTACTGCGCAGATGTTCAGTTCAGGAATCTGTAGGGAAACAATTTTGCGGCAATTTTATGCGGTGCTCCATGGCATTTAAAAGTATTTAAAAATCAATTAAGAAAATGAGAATTCCGTCCATGAACTTCGCGGGTCACATTGTTCCATCGCGACACCGAGCACCGAGTACTGCGAAACGGTAGCTCGGTCGTTTGCTCACCGCGAGAAGGTCCTTGGCCCTAGCCGGTGTCAGAATGAGGGAGTGCCGCGAGCGTGAAACAGCAACCTGTAACCGTCGCTCGGCAGGCTGCATAATTATTATTCGAAGCGAGCTCGGGACGATTTCGATTGCATCAACGTAGATATTCCTTGCGAATTCCCTCAGGTTCAATACGATGATCCGGAACTGAAATTATCGTTCACGCTTCGATTCTCTCTTCCCGGCACGTACTTATCAGAAATTCAATCCGGATAGATTAAAAACAAGAAATGCGCTCGTGCAAGAAAGCGTTCATGCAAAAATACGCCTCACGTTTTGTGCAGATCTACAGTTGGCGGCGGAGCTCGGCAAGACCCTTTTGGAACGGAATAAGGAGCTGGAGAACATCATCAAACTGCACCAAGCTACCGAGGAGGAGCAGACGCAAGAAATCGAGGTTACTATAAATTTTTCCACGAATAATTGTTTGAATGATAATTATTGCCCACGGCAAACCGGTTACACTTCAATTACTTTCTGATAATTTTACTAATAGCTTCCGCGTCTTCCGTATGGCTTTTTTGTAACGTATAAGACTTGAATAGCGACAATCGCGGGGCACAGTAAGAAAATTCGAGTTGTAACGATTTACGGAGTTGCTCAACCTCGAAATTGCACTGCTCGATGAATACGCGTGTTATTTGTTCGTTCCGTAGTACATGAAAAAGCAGATTGCCGCCCTGAGGGAGGTGAACAATACACGCCTGAAAGTCTACGAACAGCTGGAAGTTAGCGTGCAAGATCTGGAACGTGCGAATCATCACCTGGTGATCGAGAACACGAGCGATAAGAAACTGATCAAAAGGTAGGCGTTATCTTTTCTTCCCTCTTTTTTTACGCCATTTCTTCAATTGGCAAAATGATTTTCGAATAAGGAGGGAAAAAAAAGAAGAAAAAAAAATTAGCATTCTCATTCGAAAGAAATGTATCGCTTGATATTCCAGATAAGATTATATTAGAAATATCGCGGAAAAGTGCTGGCCTAACGAGATCTGTTATTACATCTTGTTAGCTTTGTATTGTATTGGCTACGTGAACCGTTCTAAGCTCACCTTTCTAAATGCATAATTCATGCACCGTCTGATACAATTAAAGTTCATGGAAAGTTATTAAGTATTATTTTCCTATTTAACACCATTCTAATCTTCCTAATGGAATCTATTTCTCTCAACAATAAACTTTTCTATTATTAACGATATATGATGTGTAATTCTGTCTGGGATTTCGGGGTCAACGTGCTTCTCGTACAGATCGGGTTCGACGCCTTGCGCTTTGGCTTTCCGCGATTGACCCGAAATTCCGGAGAAACTTCGCCGGAGACGCGCTGCGCATTTCTCCGAACGAGGCGACATTTCGAACAGATGTTCGGTCGTCGGAGAAATTGCGATACTGTGCAATGTTCTGCAGGAGACTCCTACTGATAATCATATAACGATTTGTGCGCGACCAGCCAATCCGTGACTATCGAGAATCTGGAAGTAAGATGCGAGGAGCTTCAGAAAAAGATTGACGACCTGACCGAACGACTGCGCCAACATGCCACGAGCCCGTCTAGGAATAATGCGCAACAACAACATCAGCAACAACAACTGCAACAGCAACAGAGTACCGATTGGGAAACTTCGGATACGCAAGGTGGCAGCGAGAAACAGGTACAAATGATTTCAATATTTCATGTAACATCCCAGAAACGCCAAGTACAAAATCGGGACATAAAATGTCTTCAAGATGTCTTTTGCAAAGAATCTATGGCCGGTATTCATAATCCGTTCTTATTTCAAAATTGTCCAGCAAATGAGATGGATAGTGAAATGGATTCAGATTTTAAGAAATATTGATTCACGAATGTTAAAATGAATGCTTTTCAATTCTGAATACATTTTTATTCATTTATAGGAATTGCATGGAGCATATTTCTATGCTTTTCAATTTAAAAATAATATTAGTTTTTTCTATGCACACAAACACAATTGTGAATACTGTTCAATTCAAAATTTTGAATAGGAAATGCAGTTTTTCAATCCAATTGCATCTAATTGAATCCAATTAAATCCAAAAAAAGTATTCGCTATTTAAAATATGCATTCGGATAGAAAAAAATTCCAATCCATTTTAATTCATTCTCGTTTGCTGGGTGTCTTAAGTAATGTCTTAAGACATTAATACGGCCTTCTGATTGATTCGTAACTTTTTAAGACTGTACTTGACAATCTTGAACATAAGATCTAAATATAAATATAGCGGCCTAAGACGCCTTTCAGATGTTTTTAAAACATTTTATGTTCATATTTTTGAACATGCGTGTTTGATTATTCTTTGCTTTCCGAGTCTTCAAGAAAGGAATTGATATTTTTTGTTCAGAGAGCTGCCCCGAGTTCATCGAAATCCTCCCAAGAGATAATCGAAGCTACTGCGGCGAGTGACGAAGAGATGACCACACTGCTGACGCAACTACAGGACGCTCGTAATCAAAGGGCTAGGGAACAGAAGAAGGTATCCGAACTCAGTCATCAGCTGACTACCTTGTTGCAGGAGAACAGCGCATTGGAGGAACAATTAACGGAGTGGCGTAATAAGGCGCAAGATGTAAAGAGTCTGCAAGACGAGATTAGCACCTTGGAGGAAGTTAGGTACGTTCTCATTCATTTCCCTTTCTTGTAGATCGTTCCATATACTTAATTAAAAGCTACATCGCGAAAAGAAATTTATCTTAATATAAATGAGAGTGAATTGGAACGTAAAAAATTGCGTGTTATCGGCATAAAATTTTGCATGAAGATATCGACATGACAATATTTATGAAACAAGTGAAAATGTCTTTACAGACGAGGTCAGTTGTGCGGGCGTTGTTTGCGCGGCATGGACACAAGGACGCACGACGAACTTTCCATAATGCTAGATCAGGAAGAGTATGACGACATAAGCATGGCCGAGTCTTTAATCAGCGAGAATCAGCGCGACTCCGAATTGACTGTACAGGTATTTCTTCTTTTTTTTAACATTGCGAACCACTGTTTATCAATCTGTTTGCACGAATCGAATCTCTTCTTTTGTTCGAGTTTGTCGTTACAATGTCGCTTCTTTTGATCAGTTATGCTTGCCTAGAATAGTAATTATCTTTTATCTGCTTTAGGAAGTGACAAACTTTACGAAATCCAAGCCAAAGACAGAACATAAATGGTGTAGTTCGTTGTTATGGAGGATATTTACTTACACAAAAGTGCCGTTATTATTATTTCATTTTTCCGAAGCAATTGTCTATGTTAGAGCCCATGTCATTGTTCCGATATTGCTCGCGCCTTTTCAAATACCGTTGTTTATTCTGCGTAAAATGTCTCTTATTGTTTTTAAACTTTGGCTATTCAGACATCAGAAATCAAAAATTCTTTAACTCGATATAGAAGAAGCGTAGAAAAAAATTTAACCAATTCCCACACAGCATACTTTATTCAAGAGACATTCTACAAACCTTAAGATATTGAGAGAACATAGGGCTGTCCTCTGAATGTCTTTAGGACGTGTCCTTGGAAATCTATGCTGTATGACATGAAGATAATCTCAACTTCCTAGGAACGATGAAGATTTTAATACATTTAAAATTTTAAAATTAACTCTTTACTATTGTATATAATTACTATTATATGTATATATAATTAATGTTAATATTTAATAAATTTTATTTTAAATGATATTTTTTCTTGAAATGTGTGACGCGCAAGTATAGATGTACATAATATTTAATAATATATATAATA
>NW_017259581.1:1393329-1409727 GCF_001594045.1 Atta colombica | reverse complement strand
TATATATATATACTTGTTATATTAAAAAATTGTTTTCTTATTTTATCTAATTTTATCTCTCTAAAAAATTAATTTACTATTAAAAAAAATTTTTGATTGTTTATTCAAGCATAAAGTCTTTGATAAATATCAAAAAACAGTTATAATGTCCAATATACTGCGACAAATTGACTACATTTAATTTTTAATTCTAAAATTCTATCAAAATTGTGTTCATTTCTCGGCAATATTAAGAACCTAGGATAAGTAAATGTAAATATTTGTGCTTGTGCTGTTGTTCTAAGCATGATAGCTCTTGTTATTGGAATTGCTGCGTCTAGTCGAATGATTTTAATTGATTACTTTGTACAATGTATAAGTGCCAGATTTATAAGATTTTAAATAAAACTCATCTTCTCAAAGAACTTTTTGCAATCTTTAATATCCTATAAATCTGGCCTTTGCCTTTCTGCTTCCAGTTATCCTTCATTTCTATGCAATGTTTCATATAATTACTAACATAAATTGAAATGAAGAAATAAATAAAAAAAGTTACATGTAACATTTTACATTAATATAAAAATTATATGTGACTTTGTATGAGATTTTAGATTTGTAGTAAAATTTGAACGCTGATCGCTTTTCTCGCATACGTATATACTCTTCCCCGATTAAATATTTCGTATTAATCATAATCGAATTTCATAGTCATAATCATTTTCATAATTTCAACTGCACACACATTAATTACCTGCACACAGGATACATGCAGCAAAAATGAAGATACCGACGAACTGGACAGCGCGAATCCTTATCGGGTCTTGGTAGAGAAGTATCAGGCCTTGTTGGAGGTGCAGAGACACTGTCAACCTCGTCGCAAGGACGCCACACCCGCGACATGCATGTCGTTACAGGAAGAGTTAGAGATGTCCGGAGAATTTAATAATTTCTATCCTACTGCTTCCGAGGCCGAGGTTGCTGCTGCTCCGGAATCTATCAAGACTGCCTCACGAACCAAACCTGACAGCACCGGCAAGAAACCCTTCTCGGCTACTCCGACAGATTTCTCCGAAGCTGAGACGTCGTCTTCAGGCTTCTCGGACGAGACCAGCAACAAGGCGACGCAGACAGACGGCAGGCCGGGCTCGTTCTTATGTTCCATCGCTGACGGGGAAGACTGCAAGTTCAGCATTTATGATGACAATAGTCCTTTCGAGAGCAGGTTTCGCAAAACGCCCGAGTATCGACAGCTCTTCAGCGAGATCTTCAGCGTTTTGAAACGGGCAGCTGAGGCAAAGGATGAGGGTGAGAAATTACCGTTGCTAGACGAACCTGCTACATCGCAGACAAAATATGACGCGTCGTTTCAAGAAGATTTGCAAAGCGAGGCAACGGACGACAATCAAAGCATCATGTCTTCTGTGGTATCTTCGGTGGTTTCGGAACCGGTCTTCAGGGTACAATCCGCCAGTCCGGCCAATCCGAAGGACAGCAAACAATCTGACAAGTCTAGCAATACCTCTGCGAATCAACAGCCCGCAAAGGACGCAAGCTGCAGACTGGATTACGTGTCTCTTAATTTACGTGTTCGCAAGAAGTCTTCGGCGAAAAAGAACGCTGCTAAGAAAGCACAATGCAACGACCGGTCGACTACACCGGACGTTATTCCCACGACAAATCCGAAATTCGTCCCCGCTAAGCTCAGCGGTCGAAGGAGATTCAAACCGTTCAATCCTGCCGAGCACGAGCACTCCGGTGCGTGGAACAGTCAGCATAATGTATATCCGAATCGATCAAGAGATAAGAAGCTGTACAGTCGTGGCTCGAATGAACAGCAACAGCAGCACAACAATTACGAGTACAAGGATTTCAAACCTAGCACCGCGTCGGAAGAAGTGGCTCGGCTGAAGCGATTAGAGATGTCTTATGCAGAAGTTCTTCGTACGCCTAATAACAAATCCAGAACCAATAATCATCATCATTATCGTAGAAACTAAACGGGATGAATGAACGGACGAAACGAAGTTCGTACAAGATGTAGAGTTTTATATTTGGGTTTCGATTGTATCCTAAAATAGAGATATTACGCGTTGATCACGCATCATTCATTCCATGATGAGATCCAGTATTGTTTTGTACTTTCTTGTAAATATTCAACGACGCGGATACGTTTAGCGGCATGTTTCTATAATATAGGCACTAATTAACGCGTCCGCATTAATTTTAAGTTTGAGCATTTCATATTTCATTGTATATCCCCTTTCCTTCCACGCGGTGAACATACAACGACGAGTATTAACCCCCTGTGGCACTGTCGTTAATCGTTAGTTACGGAGAAGAGAAAAATTTATCCATGTGCCATTTATTCTCCGTGTCAAAATATCAACTTCCGATTTTAAAACTCGCACTACTTTTCGATAACGTATAACTTTCTCCCGGGGAGGTAGTGCATGTCAGCAACAAGCGTGGTGTGTTAGCTTTTGTATTTTATAGGTATGAGTATTGTGATGATGTTGTACGTATAAATAAATAAATTCTTTATCGTATTAAGTCACTCTATCCTTTTTCGCGCTCTATCGAGTAAGATAAGGTGGTGCAATTTTCAATATAGCACAAATCTGAACGAAATAAGATTTGAATCCAATTTTCGAGTTTAAGTTTGATTTTTTTTGGTTGGTGGTTCCTTTCAATATCCTCCACACAATGAGATTAAAGTTGCCAAATTTGCACTTGAATTTGGATGCATATCTTCTTTTTTTTCTTCTTTAAGCTCTTGTATGGTTTTTCAATCATACTTATAAGATTCACAGTACCATACAATAAGATTGATCTACTGATCCAGTGTATGTCTTTTCGGAGACAAAGGCCATACACAATTTACAATTTTTATCACATATCAAGTTTCTATCTTCATGACTTAATTAAGATAGAATATCGCGGATAAGATATATTAATTAAGAGCAATAGTGCTCTTTAAACGAAAATACAATTTTAGTATTTATTCGCAAGGTGTTCTCCTAGAAAGATCACGTATGGGTGGAATCCAAATTCACGGCTCGTAAGTCGATCACCTAGGGCAAGTTGCCACTCGGGCTACCGATTGAAGTCTTATTTCATTCAAAATTGTATCCATATTCGAAATTGTACCATCTTATCTTCTATACGTGATTGTTATAAAACGGATTCTCAGAGAAAATAAATTTTTTCAGTATTTGTTTTTGCGTAAATTTATAATAAGAATCTGAAAAAACTGACTCGTTCAACATATAAACATATACAATGATCTTTGAAATTCGAAACCATGAAAACTACATAATATTAAATTTGAATAAATTACATTTCTGATCGTACGCACGCGTGAATAGTCGCATCGAGACTTCATTTATTTAATCTACATATTTTTAATATAATATCAAAGTTGCTGAAGGAAGTATCATTTTATTTGTATATTAAATGTACAAGAAGCAGCTTGCACCCGATATTTACGTGATTCCATGGCCGTATTATTTTAATTAGTTTTCTCTCTACGTTTTAACACTAGAACGCCTGAATCTTTTCTATTATCTTGAATATTAAAGAATAGTTTGAAACCTCAATATTTTAGATACTTAGATTTTACAACCCAATTTCACAACTCATGATTCTTAACCGAGGTTCATTCTAGAATTGGAAAGAGATAAGAAACAAGTTAGACCTGAGTTAAGAAATTGGATCTTAATACATTATAACTTAATACATTTAAAGTAAGACATAACAATAAAGTTACAATTAAATAGTGCACAAAATATAAGAGACGTTTATCTCTAAAAATAATTTACAAAAATTTTACGAGCGTTCCAGTGTTATTGGTCGTTTAGACCATATACACTACCAAAGATAATAAGTGGTATAAGTTTATTAATACAATTACAGCTGGGAATTGGAGTTGCACACATCGAGTGCGATTTCATCGTTTCTCCTTTCGCTTTCCTAAGAATAATATGCGTAATGTCCATTACACATATACACAAGACATTTCTTTCCTTCATATTAACTTAGTCGTTTTATCAAAATGGATACAGTCGATTAAGAATCGTCAAACAAGGCGCGATGTACCGCTCCTAAACTTGGTTGTACATAACTTGAGCTGATACTACGTCTTGATCTGTAGAGAAGAAAATGCATAGTGAAAAAAAGAAGTTCGTCGGCTGCCTACAAACGACACATTCCAATGCAACTATTTTAAGACTATGAATTAGTTTCTGCAGCCATAATAATTATGACATAAATGTGAGAAATTACACGTAATAATTTCATGTGATTGATTTAAATAAACGAATTTGTGCTGTTTTTGACTTTCATATACCATCACACGATTCAATGTATAGAATAATTTGTAGATATATATATATATATATATACACACACATATACATATATGTATGTATAAATTGTATGTTTAATCCATACAATAGAAAATGTTTGCTACTTACTCCGTAAGAGACCGAACAGCTGGCCCAGTGGGATTATTTTTTGATCGTGGATTAACGAGAAGACATTTCATTGGATGGCCATCTAGTTGTCGATTATGATAAGTCTCAACTGCTTTAGTTGCATCCTTTAATGTTTTGTAAATTACTTCCGCTGTACCTGGACGAACTAGTCTCGATACGAGCAATTCTCCAACATCTTCGAATAATTCCTATACGATGCAAAGATTTTTTTTTTCAATATTTTACAGCAAATGTGAAATCTTTTAGAAACAAGTTCTTTATCTTACTGCACCTTAATATCTTCTTGCGTGACATTGGCTTGCAAGTTGGATACTACAATTCGATAGCCATTCGATTGCGCCGATGAACTGGAACTTGCTTTTGGCCGCGATAAAACGCTCAATGTTCTTGTCTTATTGCCAGAAGCATCAAGACGTGATTTAATTCCTACCTCTCGAAGATTTCTGGAATCATAGTACTTGGAATCTGCTGTTTCCTCTGCTACAATTGTTCTATAATCAAAATCATTCAAAATAGTAGGTTTTTCAATCAGTTAATGTTTTAATTTTTCTGTAAGATACTTACCTTGATTTTGTGCCAAAATTCCAATCTTCTTTATAAGAAGGTGAAGTAGTTTTTACCTATATATATAAAGAAAAAATAATAAAAATTAAATTGAACGGCAATTGTACAAATTTCACACAAAAGAGAATGACATTATTTACCATCGCGGAGCGTGTAGTGAGTTTATTGTAATCTCTTTGCCTCTCTCGTTCCTTTTCTATCTCAGATTTTCGAGCTGGAATCCTAGTAACATTAGTGTTTCTAGATTTCACCCAAGTATAAGGAGAAATCGGATTAATATTGAATACAGGAGGTGGAGGTGGAGGTGTTGGTGCATACTCGTTACTCACAGTCCTCCTCAATGAAGGGGAATCCGTCAGATAATCTAAAAGAATAAGTTATAATATATAAATATTTTTTTAACGTATTAGGTGTATAACTTTGCTTCCGCCGTTTTTTTCCGAAATTCCAGGCTTTATTGTAAAAAACTGGTTATACATTTATAATTCAAAGTATGGTCCATCGCTGGCCACTACTTTCTCCCATCTTTCGGGTAGCGTACGAATCCCGAGTCGAAAAAATTGGTCATCTTTTGAGGCTATCCACGAGTCGATCCAATTTTTTACTTCTTCATAAGACCGGAAGTGCTGGTTAGCCAGGCCATTGAAACAAGTGATAGAGGGAGCAACGTCTGAAGAATACGGCGGGTGGGGACTTCCCATTTCAACGTTTCCAAGTATGTCTTGACCACTTTCGCAACATGGGGTCGAGCATTGTCATGCTGCAAAATCACTTTATCGTGTTTCTCGTTGTATTGCGGCCGTTCGTTTTTCAATGCTCGGCTCAAACGCATCAATTGCGTTCGATACCGATCTCCTGTGATTGTTTCAGTCGGTTTTAACAGTTTATAATACACTACGCCGAGCTGGTCCTACCAAATACAGAGCATGACCTTGGACGTCAAAATCATCGTTCTTGAAGCGTTGAAACCACTCACATGTTCTTTCACTAATAGCGGCCTCACCATAAGTATTTGAGAGCATTCGATGAGCCTCAGCCGCAGATTTCTTCATATTGAAGCAAAAAATTAAAACCTCCCGCAAATGACGAGAATTTGGCTCGTAAACTGACATTTTCAATCGAGAATAACTTTATGATGCAGACACAAATCGACTAATGTTTCTATGAGGTTATGTTGACAGATGCCCAAGTTTATTGTATGACGTCTATGATCTATTTATTTCGACCACCACTTATCGCTAAAGCCGTCTATAGGAAAACGGCGGAAGCAAAGTTGTACACCTAATATTATTTCAATAATTTTCAATAAAATATTTTAAAATATATCTTAAAATATTATAAAATATATTAATAACAAGAGAAAATACAAGTTTATTATCTCTAAAAAGACATACAAGATCAAAGGTCAAAATAAATCAAGTTCAAATAAGACCAAAGTAAATAAAGTTAAAAAAAATTAAGATGATATATTCATAAATAAATTCAAACTAAACATAACTGTATTTCAAAAACAATGATATAAACATATTGCTATAATAATAATACAATTCAGAAAATAAATTTCCAACAAATTAATCTTAATATTTGGAATCATTAAAATTTTGGAATATTAATTTTGAAATGCAATTTTAATGTAACTGATTGTAGAAGAATATAAAAGTTTATTCTTTTAAAAATACATTTCTTTTCTTCTATATGTTTCCAATCTTTTTCTGCAATTAACTAAAAAATGAGACTTTACTTATGTTGCGGTAGTAGCAAATGAGTGAGATAAGTTATACATTTCTCAATATATCTACATTATGTTTCACGTACCATCAGTATAATCCATATTCATTTCTCCTATATAAGGCTCAGCAAGAGGTGGTCTATATCCAACCGTTCTCGTAGAAGGTTGCATATAATTGGTTGGCATATTAGATGGTAACACATGCTGCATCAAAGACGGCATTTTATTCGTCGACAAGGACAATCTACCATTTCGACCAGTCTTGCGTGAAATGCCTGAAAGCTGAGTATCTATCTTCTTGTAATGAGACGCACGAATCTTGTCTAGCTTAAGTCGTGCATCGCTCTGCTTTGCTATCTCGGCGAGCTTGTCTCTGGCGTCGGTCAGCTTCTCTCGGTTCTTCTGTATTATTTTAAATCGTGCATCCCTGATCACCTGTGAGCCACGTCCCCTCATAGAACCGTTTGCTCGTGCTCCTCTGTTGGGGACACCCCTGCGTATCCTGTACAATTACACAATGAAAATTGTCTGACTTTTTTTATTACAGTAATGAAAGATAATATTGAGGAAAAATTAACGAACGTGTCTTCTTACATGACTTCTTCAGAAATCGCGGAGCAAGTTTTTATCAACCAAGCCAGATATGATACTGTGGTATCATTAAAGGGAACAATCAAGTAGATTTTGCTCCAAATTTCCGAGCTATTCACAGCTGCGAATAATTTACTCGCGCATGCCAGTTTATTCGAGTGACTTCACGGAAACGGGATTATCAACTAAAAATATCTGAAGAAAATTTAAGAAAAAATTTTCACCATACACACAGACTTTTGTCAATAAAAGAAAGCACGATCGTCAAGGTTATAAATATGTAACTCTCGCTATGAAGTTGGCGAAAATTCCACTGGATAATTAAGTGAATTTGCCTCACCCTCCTCTGCCTCTCATTCCTAATGATTTCTTTTTAATTATATCGTCCAGGCTTAGGCTCGTATCAGCCATAACGAAACAATTACAGATCACAGTACGCGAAGTACAAGGCGGTACAGCCACTCGAGTCTCGAAACCAAACCAACCGAATTTGAAGGACTGTAATTTCGGAATATGTCTAGTGACACGTTGCCGGAAATGCCATTGGACGCGGACTTAGGGAATTTTTAGAAACATTTCGCGCGCACAAAGCAGTGATGTTTATAAAATAACGAATGGTATGTCGTTAAAGATAATTGGCTTTATAAAATGCGATACTTTGTCGTGCTTTGTTATAAAGATGCAAAAATAATCAAATAATCACAAGATAGCGTAAATAAGCTATCTTTCCAAACTCTTAAGTTCGGAAACATAGTAGTAAGCTTTAAATCGTAAAATATTGACCAATCACAGATGAATATAAGAAGAATAATTGACTATGATTGGTTGATTTCTTATGACATTGGGTGCGGTCAAGTTGCCGCTACGAATGCTTCGAAGCATTTTTTGATTGGTTAATTAGTAAAAAAAATTCTTTCTTCTGATTGGTTAATCAAATACATCGAAGTATTCGTAATGGCAACTCGATCACATCCTTAAGCGTATCAAAAAATTTTTGATGATTTTCGCGGTTTCTGATAGGTCAAAATCTGTATTGCATGTGTTTTTTATTGTGCATCAGGTTTTAGGGACTGCGCAGAATAAGAGAAGGGAGGGAGGGGGATAAGGAAAAAAAATATTTCTAACTTCAAAAACAATAAGTCTGTCGCGTTGCTTGCACTCAGTATCTTTACTTTCTCTTTTTTCAACGCTTAAATATATATCTATCTCATTTTAAACATTTTGAGGATTTCAAGCAAGGTGAACAGACCTCAGTTGTATAGAACACAGTTTCTGATAGATTGAAATTTTTCTCTGTTTTCCTAATTTCCTCCTTATTTCTCTGATTGAGCGAAGTCCCTAAAAATATCTGGCGAAAAGTCACAATATGAAATTTTAACGATTTTCGCGCGTGTTGTGATTCTGTAGCTAAAGTTTATTTTTAAATCAAATGGACATAATAACATGAACAATAGCGATATGAATCGCGATATTCGTACCATAAATTCCATGATAAATTCTTTAACGAAACAGTTTCTCTGCTGTACTGCATTACTTAAGATAGATTTTATAGTACGTACATCAATTTTATTATATACTTACACAACCTGTTACCATATTTTGTAATTACATAGCGAAAATTTGGTACTATAAAAGGAATGTTTTGCAGGTATTGAAGGAATACAAAACTTACGATCTCAAATTAGATATCCAAAAACAAATTTTGAATAATACGATAGATAACGACTTAATTAAGCGATATCCAATAAAAACCTCATATCAAAAAGCATTTTTGAAATTACTTATGCAAAAGGTATATTTAAAATATCAAATATGTAATTTGTTTTCACAGAGGTTAGAGAACAGAATCACTTTCCTTATTTGTTATTATATGCAATTTAGATAGAGGAAGGTGGTAATGAAATTCATGATGACTTATATGCAGCATATTGTAGATTAATATCATTGTCAGATGAAGAATCTGTGCATTATCGTCATTTCTTAATACAAAATGGAACATTAAATTGCATTACATTAAAGGAGAGCACGAACTTGATTTCTCAAGGAACTACAGGCTTATGTAGCTGGCAGGTACTTATCTTTTAAAATATCTCTTTATAATTTCTTTAAATTATTTAGGAAATATTCTTAAGAATTAAATCATATATATGTTTATATTAGTTGCAATTATTATAATTGATAGGGTGCCATAGTATTGAGTCAATGGTGTGCGGAAAACAAAGAACAGTTTTGTGGAAAAAATATATTAGAACTTGGCTGTGGAGTTGGATTGACTGGTATGAATGTAATTAGTATATGTTCCCCGAAACAATATATTTTCTCCGACTGCCATCCAACAGTATTAAATATGCTCTGTGAGAATGTAAAACTCAATTTTGTATCAAATAAGCAAAGCGACCTATTGAATACATCTGATATGACGTCAAAGCTACAGTTGCAATTAAAATACAAGCAAATTGATGTTCAAGTAATAGATTTGAAATGGGAGAATATCAATGAATACATATTAGAAAATTCATTACAACCCGACATAATTATTGCCGCTGATATTCTGTATGACAGTAACTCATTTGGTGCATTAACATTGGGATTAAAACGCCTCTTAGCATCAAACAATTATGCTATTTTCGCTGCAACAATTCGTAATGAAGACACTGTTTCACAGTTTTTGGAACATTTAGGTATATTTTTATTGTAATTTATGTTTAATTAAAAAAACAGAGATGATTTAAATGCCAAAAAATTAAATTTTTGTTTTAGAAAATTATGATCTTGCTTTTGAAGAATCCAGTTTGCCACGATGGGCTACATCGATAGAATTGATTTACGCGCCTGTTCGGATATTGAAGATTTTTCAGAAGATTTGACAAAAGTACTGTGATATTGCTAATTTATCTGTAATTAGACAAATAATTTATTTAATTACAAATAACACAATTAGGAAACAGTTAGGAGCAATTAAATGGGAGATTTTATTAATAATCTTAGCATAAATTCCTATATATATAAATAACAGGTGTTAAAAATATATATAAAAGTATTAAATATGAAATATTTTCTACATCTATCGTAATCGTTAACTGTTAACACTATCGCAACTCAAAACCATTTTCTTTTGCCATGGCGTTTGAGTTTCACCTCAGTCTCATCCACATCCTTGTCGGCATCTTTTTTTGTGGCCTTTTTCAACTTCTTTTCTTTTACTTTCTCCTTTGTTTTTCCTTTTTTCGTTTTCTCTGCATTAGAAGAATCGTTGCCTTTGTTTGCTAGCTCGTTTTTATTTCTCGCTGAAAGATGAATGGCAATTTAAATGAGAGCTTATAAAAAATTGTATTAATTTTGTATTAATATATCTATCGTCACATTACTTACCAGCGAATAAACCCATATGTTTATTTATGCTTTTATCCTCTTCTACTTCTCTTCGACGATCCATTTCTAAGCATTCGACAATTTCATTTCTCCTCTCTACAATTTCTACTAACCTAGAGAAATATAAAAATATGTAACATCACATATTTATATTAACATTGCTCTATTAACATTTTATTAAAGTATTTTTTTTTCAAAAATACCTTTGTATCAATGCTTCTTCTCTTTGTTTATCGAAATCCGTTTTAGTAGCTTCTGGTTGGCACATGAGACATCGTATTTGATATTCTACTTCAACATGTTCCTCTTCTAATCTTTGTTGCCTCCGTAGTAACATCAATTCAGCCTGTCTTCTGAATAGTTCATTTTTTTCATTTACTAATGCGAATAATTCTAAAACCAATTCCTCCACATCTGTACCGAGCGATGAATCTATCAATTAAATTAAATGATAATTATATATTTTTATAATACATTGTTCTCATATTTATTATGTGCGTTCCTTACCGTCTGTTCGAGGTCCGGATTCACATTTATCTCGTATCAACTGTTCCAATCGCACGCCTTGTCTTTCTAAGCCTTGCTGTTGCAATTCTATTTCATCTAATTCCAATTTCACGTCTTTCATAGAGATTACTTTAATCTGTAATTTAAAAAAATATAATCTCTCTTATTTACGCCTTTAAAAATTTAATTTAATTATCAGAAATTTTTGAATTTTAATATTCAAAAATTTACGCGAAAAAATCTATACAAAGTTATGTAACAAATCTTACAATAGAAGATAGTATCTACCTTTCTTCTATGTGGAATTGGACGCGGTGGGGCGGGGCCCTTTTTCCTCTTCCACTTTCCTTGCACGCTTTTGTCAGTATAAGACATATAAGAGGAACTATCAGTGCACGAGATACTGCTCAAACTCTGCCTGTTTCGATTCGCCTCGTCTTTGTTTGTCTTCTGATCTTCCCACATATTCAAATTACGATCATCGTCACGAAGTTTGATTATGGGAGACTCATCTAAACTTAATCCTTTGCCGATCGATATATTACGAGGTGTGCTGGTTGGCATTGGCGGTGGAGGAGCCGGCTTGGTTTTTCGAGCTCGTGGCGTTGTGCGAGGTGATGAATCCTTTATCGCGAGAGAGAATCGAATAATAAATGCTTTTTTTGAGATTTATAATAGTGTATATGTTTTATAATGTACACACACACACACACACACACACACACACACACACACACACACACACACACACACACACCACAATAAATTTTTTAGTGTAAATCTAAGATTATTGACTAAAAATAATTAAATTTAAAAATAGAAACGATCATCTTACGTGATACGACGGTAATGTGCTATTATGCGATTTGAGTATAGGCGATTGCTGATTAGACGGAAACAATTCTTTTGCGACTGGTGGTTGCGGCGCAGGTTTTTTCTTCCTATATGTTCCACCGGGAGTTATAGTTGATTCGGAGCTGGTTAAGGAACTATTAGATGCGTACAAGCCTCCACGATCTAAGTCGACTCTCCGTACAACATTTACTTCGGGAGTAGTCCTGTGCATATATAATAATAAAAAAAATTATCACAATACTTTTGCACATTCATTTGTTGAAATAAAATAAAACATACTTAATGGTACGCGGTTTCGGTATAGGCACATTTCCAGATGGCGTTCTATCTCGGTTTTCCTCGTCGCTACCGTGTTCCTCTTCTTCGTCGCTCCAGAATGGATTAAGATTAATTTGTGGCGCCGCGAGGACCCGCTTTGTCACAGACGTTCCTCGATTCTCCGGTTTATTTCTTATCGCCGGTTTTGGCGGTTCTGGCTCTTCGATATCCTTATTTTCACTGTCGAATGGATTAGTCGACACTTTATTGCTTTTAGAGCTGTTTATCACAGTCCGTGGTTTACCCTTCTCTGCGTTATCTTCTTCGTCGCTCTTGAAGGGATTCAAGTCTTCTGGATAATTCTCATTGTCACTTAAATTGATGCCTTTCGCGGTTAGCACTCTGCTTCCCATGGCATTCTCGTAATGCTCTTCATCCATCTTATTGTTTTCGATTCGTTCATTCTCAATCTTCGTAAAGTTGTCTTTTCGTTTTTCAATACTTCGAACTTTTGCGCTATCCTCTTGCGGTTTATCTTTATTAAGACGATCTTCGTTATTCACTCGTACAAAGTCTTTAGAAAAGTTCTCCTCGTTATTTGTAATCTTCGAGTCTTCTTTTTGCTGTTTGCCGACATCCTCGAAACTGTCTTTATGTTTATCAGTATTTTTAATTATTGAGTCTTCCTCGAGCCTCTTTTCCGGTCGTTCTTCCTCATTCATTGGGAGAACATCCGGTGACAGGTCCCAGGAGTCGCCTTGAACCATTGTGATATCCTGAGCCACTGGATTTCTTTTGTTACTTTGATCCGTTCTATCGACGTGATCCCTTTTGTCCCGATTCTCAAACATTTGAAGTCTCTTCTGAACCAATGACAATCTTGTTTCGGGATTGGCACGTTCACCGGCGCATCCTGGCGACTCTTTGGTATTATCCTCTTTTCTCTGCTTACCTATGTCATGGAATGAAATGGCAGTCGATCGCTGATCCTTGTCGCTCCTAATATCTAAGCTATTTAACGCGCTATGTACATCGTATCGCTCAATGTTGGACTCCTCCATATCTGGGGAATCCGTTACGGAGCTGTGGGATTCCTCCTCTTCCTCCTCCTCCTCTTCCTCCTCCTCCTCGTTCTCGTCGTCGTCTGGGAATGCCGAGTCGATCCTGCTATTTGTTTCCTGACGATGATCCAAGTCGCTTTTCGTGCTCGCGAATGTATCCTTTACGGTAGACTCGAACTTCTCGGAAAGAAGATGACTGGTCATGAAGCTCTTGCGCATTTGCGACGTATGAGAAATCAAATCAGGTACCGCTGCGTTCTCCAGTACACTCTGCACACAACAAAGCTTCAAACAATTAGCTTTTTTTCAGCGCGAATACTTATTCAAATTTAAAACATAAAAACTGACCTTTCTTTCCGTTTTCTCCTCGTCGCTAAGCGATCTCGGTTCATTTTTCTCTCTTTCCGTGTCGGACATCGTTGACTCGGCGTACTTGTGGTGCACGCTATCAGTCTCCTCTTCGTCCGGACACGTCTCGCAGCAGTACTGGCCTTCCTCGGTCTCGTAGTAATTGCCCGGCGTCAGCTGGTTACAGCAGCGGGCGCACCGGAAGCAGGTACGGTGATAAGGAGCGCGCGCTATCAGCAGCTTCTCCGCCAGGAAGACCGGTAACCCGCATGCGGCGCACGGATCTCTCCGCATCCCCAGACGCGACCCCACCTATGTTATCAGGTCGAACACATCGAGACATTGTTATTTTTCTTTTGTCTATTATTTTTAGCATAGTAAGGTGCGCATGATTTTATGCCATCACCACTATCACTACCATCACCCATTTAATCAGAGACTTGAACAATCACTTTATAAATTAGTTAATTAGTTTTTGCGTATGCTCATAATTACTATGAAATTAAAGCGATATTGTCATAAATTGTTAAAATGTATGAATTTTTACATGGCGTAAAATTTGACGACATCATTCTATTGCGGAAATCGTTTTTCTCTGTCGATCGGAAAAGCGTACAGCTGGAGATAAATATTGGCAAATTGTAGGTCGCGCATTTGTAACGAGCCATTGGATATCGAGCTACTTGTGTGTCGGGTCTTTTACATAGCTAGCGAATTTCCACAATAGCGGCCATACATCTCTTGTATTATCGTTGTATATATCTAGTGTCCGGTGAATCCAATAATAATGCATCGGATCAGTGTGTGACTTCTATACAGAGCGTGTTACGTTACGTATATCATGCAGCTGTAATAATGAGAACGTTTGCTTTACGAAGGGGATAAGAAAAGAATGGCGTCAAATCTTTGTCGCGGAAAAATGAAATGCGCATCGGAAACTGGGATTGAAAAAGATGGTGATTGCGTGTCGAATATTCTTTCTAGAATTCCCTTTTGAACTTGCGAAGTATTGACGTAAGGACAGAAAGATTCTGCGAAATTCTTTGTGCTAGAAACATTCGGAGGTACATATATTGAATGATTTTTACGATATTTCAATATACAGACATTTTATTGAGCACTATTTTGATATTATATGACAGAAATATTGATTCAATATATAATGTAAAAGATCTAAAGAAATCTCTCTCTCTCTCTCTCTTTTTCTTTCTCTCTCCTTATATATAGATGTAATTATGAAGAATTTATTACCGATTTATTTATTATGCATAGATAATATATGTATAGATAAGACTCGTGAAGAAGAACTGATTTAATTAAAAAGCGACGAATTATAATCGACCTACACAGTAAAAAACATTTCGTGTTTATATTAAACGAATACTTGTTAAAATTTTTAAGTTGAATTTTTAACATATCCGAATTTTAATTTAACATAATGTGATTATGTTATTTAAATATTTTGTATTAAATTCAAATTTAACATTTCTCAGTGTTAAAATAACACAATTTATTATATAAGTAAGTAAATAAATAACATAAAAATAATGTAGTTTTAAAACATAAATTCTAAGAATAAATGAATAAAACGTATGTGTTGATTTAAAATATTATAAATGTTAATTTTACTGAGGAAATATGTTCTGTACAGTTTTATATTTTATATGTAAAAAGGTACAGATTATGTTATTTTCTATTTGTAACAGTATCTATTAAATTAAATCTATACATATGTTAAATATCACAAAGGCATTGTTTAAATTAAAATGTAAAAATAGCACCTAATTTCAGGTAAATTTAACATTATAAATGTGTCAATTTAACATAACATTTATTTAAATTGTGTCAAAGTATTACGCTTCTTGTGTTAATTTTTTTTTACATAATATTTGTGTTACTTTGTAACATATTCATCTTATATTAAATTAACACAAAAATTTTGGATGGACAGTACATATAAAAAATGTCTCAAAAAATTAAATTTAATACAAAATTGTTTTACTGTATACGTATTGTATCTTCGAGTATCTTTCGTCGCGTCATACTTTCGTGAGGATTGAAGTCCGTATGCTAATTCTTCTCGCTGTAGAATTGCACGGATGATAGGTTGCTAACCGCAAGATCGATCTTCCATTAAACTTTCATCGACGCCACGTGCATGAGTTTTCCATAGGCGGTTAAATAAAGCGGCGATCGATTGCGGGTTAGTACAACAAAAAAAATTCGCTTCACGACTTTATCGCTTTCTATTCATTATTATTTAAATAAACATTGCGTTATCGTAGATATATCCAATTACCATAAATACATTATTAAACGTAACGTTATAGCAAGCTTATCGAGTATTGATAAATGTACAAGTGCATTCGTAAAATGATTAATCGCGACTATTTAAGAATGAAATGCATCGGAAAAACTGCTGTTACCGAAACACTGATCACAGCATCTTACATCGAGGATTTCGCAACGGTATAAATATCGCGTTCAAGTATCGATTTTCGAGCGTTAAGCGCGTGATTAATTAATTTGACCGGTGATAAGCGTAACGTTATTATGTGTAAGCATGTTTGCTCTTAGCCGATGTGATACTGTCGACGATGTGTCGTTTGTGGCTTCGTTGAAAATCCCAAGTGTTCCTTTC
>NW_017259581.1:1388152-1393229 GCF_001594045.1 Atta colombica | reverse complement strand
CTCTCTCTCTCTCTCTCTCTCTCTCTCTCTCTCTCTCTCTCTCTCTCTCTCTCTCGTTTTTCCTCAACTACTTACGTTTGTTATGCAATACTGCACATGACTATCATCAAATATTCTTTTTTCTAATCTCGATTTGATCATTTTCTCTAAGTTTCTCTATTTTGAAGTTCGCTTTTTATCATATTTTTCTTTATATATATATATATATATATATTATTCTTGTTTTTCTTCTCTTTTTAACATTTATATCTTTATGCTTTATTTTTTCTTAATTATTAGTTTATTTTTATACATATTTTTTCCACTTTGCTTTTATAATTGTAAGATTGTTCTTAGAGGACTTGCCCTAGAACACCAATAAATGTACTCTCTCTCTCTCTCTCTCTCTCTCTCTCTCTCTCTCTCTCTCTCTCTCTCTCTACTTATCTATCTATCTATCTCTCTCGAATTTCGCATACCGCTATAGAATTACTGATGTGCGTGAGAGTTAATCTCCTTAATTAAAAGCCTTTGTCTCAACAAAATGAAACCGAGAGCGAATTTTCGACGTTCCCTTACCATTCCTGCGTAGCACAATGGGAAACGACACGTATGTGACGATCCAACTGCGTGGAACTCGCGATAGAAAGGCTGCTGACCGCGCGTCCGATTTCTATTGCGTGAGTAAGTGAACGCACGCGTGCGTGCGTGCGTGCGTGCGTGCGTGAATGCGTGCGCATGCATCGAGTACACGCAACAAATGGCAATGACATATAAATAGAACGTCGCGCTCCGGCGAGTCGCCGCTCGTGATTAATTACTTTTCTCAGCATTTACTCGGCTTTGTCACGTATAGATACGTACGTATACTTGCGAACGAAATAAATGCGACTATTGACGAGATGATCGAGCTTTCAGCTTGCCATTAGACGCGCGCGAGAGTCATGAATCTCTCCATTCTCGTCCCGAAATATATGTACCACGGATTACGACGGACATTCCCGGGTGACCGTTTCCGGTGTCGGAATTCATCGGTCGAAGGCTCGCGATCGCGAGCTTGTGGCAAGACCGACGGGCGACAATTCTGGATTCTGGAATAGCGCGAAGTGTCGTCATTGATAGATTGACGGTAATCGATCGTTTCCCGAATTCGGCTAGTACTTTAGCGCGAGTGAAGCCGCAAGAATACAATGTGTCAGTATATAATTGTACGGACCGTTTATTTTAATAAAGCGACGGTAGTCTTCGGTCGCGGAAAACGTGACGAGACTTCCGCGACGACGATTCGTATCTGCACTCGTTGAAATTCGCAATGCTTTCACGGCTGCTCCCCGTCAAACAATTCGCGCCGTACAAATTTGTTCTCCAGCGAGAAGGAAGCGCAAACAGATCCCGTCGACTGAGGACGAGACGACAATCCGCATCTCTGAGCATTATGTTGTAAAATAAAAAAATAAAAGAGAATGTAAAATGTATGGTGAATAACGCCATACCGCTTGTCAGTGTCGTTAGCTAGCATGACACGAGGAAACGTAACAATTTCTACGAGTAATAATAAGACATTCCCGTGCAAAGTCAAGTAGAGCCTGCGTGAGCTTCGCAAACTTCTTTTTTCTTCCGCCTCCTTTTGGAATCCAGTCTGACTGCTACTTCTATTTCTACGTTTCTTTTTCCTCTTCAAAGGAAGAGGAAAAAAAATAATCCAACGGATATTAAATCTCCCGTCTTTTCCAAATCACACCGTGTGTTATCCAGTGATCGCGCTGTATGTGTTTGTGTGTGTGCATGCCAGCATGCAGTTACCCAACGATCAACCATAGGCAAGCAAAAACAATAACGACAAAGCGAAATTACCTTCTAGCAGAATATTTCAGGTTTATATTGCCCCATTAAGTCCAAGCTTTCCTCCTGGAGAACAAAAATATAAACGATGAGAGATGGGGATTTGACACAAACGTTTCGGTGCGACGACGAGCGATATTTCGCGGGGAACTTTCGATTTGACACGCGAATCAGTCAGTTAGACCGATAATACTTACGCTACATGCAACACATTCGCTTCCGTCATTAATTCTTATCTCATTTTGAACCTCGCCTGGGATAAGCTCACCGAGTAATTTTTAGAGAGAACAATTGTTTTTTCCTGGGAGATCCGAGTTTGAATCCCGGTTGAGGTAATGTTTTCTTTTCGCAATAAATTATTTATAATTCTTAACATGCTTAGATTAACATCAAATTATTAATATTCTTCTAAGACGCTTATTAACATCAAAATTATTAAATTGCTTGTCAATTTAATATGTGATATTACTACTCTAATCCCGTATAATTGTGTTTCAAATCTGAAAAAGATTTTGGCGAGCGGTTTTGCAAATTTGAATACATATATAATTTTTCCATCGAAATATTTAAATATTAAGATCCGTTTTGACTGAATATAGGATTTCTCTTATTCAATTTGATTTCTTTCCATACCAACAAGATGGATAATCCGCGTTGTCTTGCATAAGCTTATTATCCGTGGGTTTATGCCGTGTGACTCACGCGTGTCAGCTTTAGCTATGGCAAGCGGTTATGCGAATCGTAATGAACGAAACTCGACCCACGCGAGAACGGATATTCCACGTCGTACGCACGACTCGTTCCTTCGTTCCTTTTCGACGAATCGGGCCAGAACTTAAGACTCGTTAAAACAATGTTCCTTGCTTTGATCTTTCGGCAACTTTGCGAGATCAGCTGTGGCGTGAAGCACCAGGCAGACTGACCGACGGATCCTCGAACGAGGAAATTGCGGCATTGAGTCGAGCTTCGAAGCGAGCGGACGAAGTCCGCGATAGGAGCGATTAGTATGAACTTGATACGCACACGGTATCTCGAAAACAACCGGAATTTCGTAATATATGTCGCGCCATGACTGCGTTCAGCAGAAAAAGCAGCTTTGCAGCAGTGAATTTCGGAATGGTTTAACGCCAATGTGATATAGATTTAAAACTTGTTTATATTATACAACACATTATAGAAATAGGAATTAAAATCTATTGATCCCAACATAATAAAAATTAGAAAACTATATAGTTTCGGGTTCTACTAAGAGATCTGGGTTCGACTTCCGGCCGCGGTAATATTTTATGCAATAAGAATTAATTATTTATAGACTTCAATATGTCACTCAGCACTTATTAAGATTGTTCAAAGATGCGAAAAAGCATCGAATTATTAAATTGCTAGTCAATTTAACTCGTGATATTACTGCGATAGTTTAGTAAAGTTAGCGTTTCAAGAGAACTGCACAATCATTTCGACGCGTTTCAAAAGGCTACATACATAGTATATAAATTCACATAGATCATACAAGCATTTAAGATCTTAGAACTAAAAGCATTCAGCATTGATTTCTATAGTTTATGTTATCATATATACATATAATAGTCCTATAATGTATTATATTGAAAATTATATGATGTTTTTTTAATCCTGCAAAAAATAATATATAAAATAAATACAAAATAATATTGTAAAATATATATATAAAAAATAAATATTATAAATATCTATAAAATAATATTGTAAAATTCTTTAATATTGACCTTAATTGCTTGATTTAAATGTATCTATAAGTCCTAAAATACAATAGGTATAGCAAGCCTTAAGAAAAAAATCTACGGAAAAAAATCTCTTTCAACTAATCATAGTCAATTATTCTCCTTACTCGACTCCTTACTTCAACTGTGATTGTCAAAACCTTATAGCTTAAAGCTACATTTATTGTTTCGGAACTAAACCGGGGCTTATAATGCTTATATTAAAGAATACATATTACAACAGTTGTAAAATTGCTTTTCCTGCTGAACACATTGCTTTCAGATCCGTTCGTCGGCACGCAAACTTTGTTTAACGCTAGTCCCGCTGTCTTGTCATTGAAATTGTCACAACTTCGTAACAGAATCTGACCTATGTTCGCGTGACTTCTACTTCAAGCAACATTTCCAGAGTCTAATAGGTTCCTACCACTAGACACGTCGTTCTGTAGACTTCACCGTTGCTCGGAAATAATGTCGGGAATATCGCCAGTTGTCGACGGGACCTTGAAGAAATTCGCGAGCAAACTATGCCTCGTTTCGAAACAACGGTAACTTCTTGCTCACGACTATTTCGACGTTTGCTTGCGTGCGGGACGCAAGGATTTCGGGGGAGAGGAAACGAGTAGATAACTATCAGTGTTATTGGAACTACAATGCAAAAATTGGACTTTTTCTTACAGTCCCGTTTTCCCGTAATTCGCTCGACCGAAATCTACCGACGCGCGATACTCCTCTCTCGTGTACTCGCTGCCGTTGGCGAATGCAAATGTTTTCCCGACCGCTTATTAAGGACGATCGTTCGTATCGGTCTAGGTAGCAATAGCGGAGTTACATCAGTAAGTACGAGGAAGAGTCCGGAATTGGGATCACGAAGGCGGCCGACATGACTGATAGAAGCGATCATTGTTGGCCACGAAATCACCGGCTAAATGGATCCCCGGGACAGATACCGTGCACGCCAACCGAGTATTTCTTCACTCCGTGACCTTCGGCGTATTTCTCATTTTCTAAGCGGAAGAGTTCGCGAACCAGTTAACGAGATCGCAACGATCTGACTTTGGGACTTTCGTCGCACGAGAGCCTGAAAAAGAAAGATGCCGCACACAAGTTTCATTTCGAAGCGACACAAACGAACAAATAAAATAGACATTACAAACTTTCGTATTGCACGAGGACAAGTTTCGCACATAAAAAACTAACATTTAGAAACATCGACGAGCGATCGCAATTAATCATTTGCAGAAGGCGCTAGCCAAAAGTGCAAAGTATCTACGTATAAGCGCAAACAGCACGTATAGTTCCGTGTTACATAACACTACGTCCATCTATTACGTTATCAATTTTCTCAGATACATAAAATTGATAGATCCTAAAATGCAGTCGACACAAAAATATAGTCAATCGTTCGTGCAGGGTGCGCGTGTGTTGCTACGTGTGTGCGATCGTGTGGACGAACGTCAGATCTATTCTTCCCGCCTACGTTCTCATCTTCGACCGGTCATCAAATGAGATAATGG
>NW_017259581.1:1386861-1388052 GCF_001594045.1 Atta colombica | reverse complement strand
TATATATATATATATATAGGGTGATTGACAAAAAAAGATCAATTTTCTGAGATGTTAGTATCGGTCATTTTAAGCAAAAATGTTCATACACTGTTAAAAATTTCATATGAAATTTAATATACTTTTAAATTAAATGTATTTATAACTAAAAAGTATATTTGTGTACATGTAATGTATTTTTCATAAAATTTTATGAAATTTAATGTACATGTTCATTACATTTAAGTGAACTATTTTAACTTAAATTTCAGTTAAATCATTCATTACTTTTAATTTCATTCATAACTATGAGCTTCATTTAAAGGAAGCATTTCTAACAGTGTACAAATATGAGTCCTATTTCGAACAATTTTTAGGATAATTTGAATTTAATTAATGCCGCTATTTGCGTTTGTTAACTATTGCGTTATTGTCTATTTCAGCGAGATAATATCCACGTTCTGTGCGTAAGATTTGATCCGTGGACATTCTCTTCCTGAAAATATAGAAATATTATTAAAAATGACGCAAATATTCATAAATATTAAATATGCAAATATACTGTATGTTTATGGCTTCTGTGATAATAGTGTTACTGCTGTTGAAGAATACTTCTGACGCTTTCTTACGCGTATAGAATTCCAGATCGTATAGTGCAATATTGACAATAATACATTAACATTATTGAAAATAATATTGACAATAATATAATAATACGTGTTAAATTTCAAACTATCTTGAAAATCGTTTAGAATACATGTTAGAACACATGTTTATACATACATTAAGAAAAATGTCTGGTTAAAAATGATCAAAAGATTCTGAGGCACCTTCAAGTGATGTAATCAATGTATATGCCAACTTTGCATACATTCGTTAAATATTGACTACGTTCAATACGAATAATTATGTATGTCATGTTATGTGTAGGATATTTGCTAATGTTGATAAGTTGATCATATCATCTGAAGGCGCCTTTATATTAATCAGAATTCTGATTATTATCTCGACTATTTTTTGAAGAATTACTAATTGTTCAACTAGAACTTCAATTAATTCGACACTGAAAAAAATACAACATTTTAATAAATATTTGTTTAAATAGTTCTAAGTAAATATTTATTAAATGCAAACATATATTTATTTATTTAATACAAAAACCATTAATTTCATTATCATTTCTTATTAAATAATTTACTGTAAGTAAATGTT
>NW_017259581.1:1382957-1386761 GCF_001594045.1 Atta colombica | reverse complement strand
TATTTTTTTTTTATATATATATATATATATATATAACTTCCCAGAATATTGACCTTTCCTTCTGAATCACTCAGTATATAAAAAGTATATATAACTCAGTATATATAAAGGATGAAAAAAGGGGGACGCGCGTATGTGTCGATAATGCGCGCGTGATTACGCAAACGCAACGACGATGGCATTTGTTGTTGGCTTGTTGCAACGCGGGATGACGCCGGTGTCAAGGTAAACCGTGCATGAACAGGCGATTCATCGATCGAAGATTTTCCTCAAGATTTTTAGCAGCGATCTAGCAACGGGGAAAATTCGAATTCGATTCTTTCGGAACAACGCGTCTGAAAATGAACAGCAAAATAGGTCGACTGGTCTCGAAACGAATACACGTCATTAGAGAGAGAGGAGAAAAAAAATTAAAAAAAGGAGAAGAAGAGAGAAAATAATCGATTAACATGTTGAATGACGTTGAAGCTGTAAACATGTGACTCACAAAGTCTGATCACTATTAATTCACGATATCACACATTCGTTTGTAAGATAAACGCAACAGGATAAAACGATTTGCAAGAATAGTTGCGTAAGTACGTATGGAAAATGCTTTCATATAAAGGTGATTCGCAATTGCGTAAATTAATGAGGAATATCACTCAACGTGTTACAGCACGACAGTTCTCCGCTCTGAAAAAGCTTGAGAGGAGCGAAACTTCCAAGCGAAACTTATGAAACTACTTAAATAAGAGAAATTCTCTAATTTGGTTCAAGTGGATTTTAGTGCTTAAATATTTGTGTAAATTTATATACATATCTGATTCTGCAAATAATCCTGTACCTCGGTAATCGAATAATAAGGACGCCCGCATAAAATATGGGAGATTTTGAATCTCGGTTAAGAAAATATTATTGCAATAAATTATTCGTATAAATTATTATTATAGGTTTAAAATTCTCATTAACATTAAATTAAATGTTAATATTCTTATGAAGATGCTTATTAGTATCAAAACATTATTAAATTACTGTCAATTTAATAAGTGATATTATTAATTATTACTCTGGTTCTGCTCGTTTGCATTTCAAGACCGAAAAAGACTTTGGCGCATTGTTTGCAGAATCAAATGTACAAATTCGCACAGAAATATTGAAGCACTAAGATCCGCTTTGACTGAATATAAAATTTCTCTTATTTAATTGGATTTATTATCATCGGTCCAAATTCGTAATTGTTATGAAACTACTATGTATATAAAATTACAAAATAATGTTCATTAAAGGAAGTCGGGCAAAGAAAGATACAGAAAAAGCGTGTCTGCTTCGATCGAGCGAACGATCGATTGATTGATCGTGTTGTAATCATAATCATGTGTACCTTTTGTTTAGGAGATTCTGGAACAGGGGCGATCCTGTCGTCGGCACTTTCGGTTGTTCTGTTTGTCGCCAGACGGCTGGGTGAAGATCCTATAATAAAACACAACATTTTTTTCTTCAATCCCCTTTAATTAACTGTTGTTTCATTTCATTATTAAATTGATAATTTGCATTGGGAAAAATGGATAAAACAACATTAGAGCATACAAAGTTTTTATTAATCCTCGATCACACTACGTGAAAATTACTTAATGATCACACAGGATCAACATGACCCCAGCACATTTAAATGGCTGCTGTAGCTTAATTTTCATAAGTATAGATATTAACAAAAATTAGAGACATTCTTTAAACTTTAAAATATGTATTCGCATTTTTTGCTAAATTAATATCTTTTAAAATAGTCAAAAAATTCATGAATGAAAGTCTAGTGAAAAGTGACTTTTTTCATTAAAAAGTCATAACTCTTTTATTTTTTAATATTTTTGCGTAAAATTTTAAGGATAAAGTCTTCAGATGCTGCATTTCAATAAAAAAATTATTGCAATAGCAGGCGTTTCAAAAAAGGTATTTATTTTGAAGATTAATTGGAATGATTTAAAAAAAAATAATCTAACGTGTTTTACGCCATGCCAACCGCATGATAATGTAGTTAGAGACTCAAACTACTGGTAAATAGAGTGTCAGGCGTTATTTCAAAATTTAAGTTAGTGAAAATTTAATCCAAATTTTTGGTGAGGTCACAGTGACCCCTAGTGATCAATTAGGGTTAAACCAGAAATTTAGTACAAAGGCAGCTGTTCCTTTTCAATTGTCTTGAAGAAATGTCGACATGGTTTATGGAACGTCTCTCCTGGAAGTTTCCTTCGTAGGGTGAATATTTATGAACGAAGAGTTGGAAGTATCGCTATTGTACCCGGGGCGAATAGTAGCGGAAATACACTTCTGTTCTGAATGACAATATTGACTCGTTTTTTTTACAACAGTATGAAGAAGAGTTATCCAACTGGCGCGTTTGCATAAAATCGCTCATTTACACTGGTGTCAATCAACCTGCGATCCAAAATAAATTCTCATGACATTTTTCCGCGTACAATCTCTTCCTCATGTTAGCGACTAGGAATGCGAAATTATAATAACTAAAGCCTCGAGGAAGCTCAATTATCTCAGTTTCAATTCTTTCGTTTTATTATGGCGCGGCTCGATACAGCTGAGCGCGACGGCTGTGTAAGTATGACCAGTGGAAAGTATCCTCTGTAATAGCGAGATTCGATAAGTGTACCTCCATCTTTCGCTTATTCGCCATGCTAACACAAGACAAACGTCCAACGCTATCATTCGTCTCGAGAGAAGCGCCCGAGTCTAATCCAGACTGCGAGAGAACGGTCTAATGTAGCTATAAAGCGGACAGGATGTCGACTACTGAGCAATGTGGTAATTTCCTCGTTGCAGGTGGTGATTTCAGGAACGGTATAGGTCCTCACGATTGCGTTAATTCGTAACCGGGGGGGGCATTTACGGTGCAACTGAGGAAAGGATCATCTTCCTATTCGATCAGGATTAACCGTCGTTCAAAGGTTAACGGTACGGTTAATCTAGGGGAGGCTGGAATTCCACGAGATTAGAGAAGCTGGGGGGAAAAAGATGGACTTTTAATAGATTACCACGGATATCTCATCTCTAGCGACGCGTAGAGCGTCAATACTCGAATGATATTCCCAGCAAATCGCGCGTTTCCCTATTCTCGCAATTGCGAGTCGTGATTGCAGAAGGGAGCAGAGGGATCGTGGAGAAAAGATTAGAGATCACGACGCGAAGAGGCACGTTATAACATCGACACTTTGCGTAACGAAACGCCGCTGGGTTTCAAAGCGAGCGCGAAGCCGGAAGCTGAAAATCAAATAATTCATGCCAATCTTCTCGATGCAGGCCGGTAAGGAAAAAGAATTGCGATATATATGAAATATTCTTCCAATTTACCGTTAAAGTTTTAGCGGTTTTAATGTCGAGAATGGCACTTTAATATATAATATAAATGACACGAGAAAATCGAATTATTAATTTTTACATGGAAAACCACTATAATGATGCTGAAATAGTATCATATTTTGCAAGAAATACAATAAAATAACGAATTATAACAAATCTCATCTCATAAAAGAAGTTGTAGTAAAATTTAAAAAATTGAACTCCACCCTTTAAAGATTAATTAATTCACTCTAAAAAATTTTTAACTCTACGTCGGCAATGTGAAATTTTTTACCTTTCATCTGCAATCTTTAAATTTTAGTGCATTTTTTTTATTGCTCTGGATTACACAAAATCTGAAAAAATTCTACGTACTTGTGAAGGTTTTAACAACTAATTTTTATTTTTATTTTTATTTAAATCTATTAGAAAGCACAATAAAAAATCACCTTAAAGTTTTCTTCAATGTTATTA
>NW_017259581.1:1361076-1382857 GCF_001594045.1 Atta colombica | reverse complement strand
TTATTATAATATTATTATTATTATTACTATTACTATTATTATTAAGTCCAATATTGATGATAAAGAGTTAAGTAAACATTATTTCCGCGTGAGGCAGAAAAAAATTTAATACTTCCAATAATTGCGGGCATAAAGTACAACAACATCTAGATACACGTTGAAAAAATTAAATATTGTGCTTGGCAAGCACATTCATCAAATGTGTAATTCCTAAGACAACTCGTTGGCGCTTGTCGCTGTAAAGGAGAGCAAAAATTTTGTAACAACGTAGACGACGTAATAACGTCCGTTCAACAAGTGGTTGTAAACGATAACATAAACGGTCGATGCCGCGCAGCAGTTATTTTCCGATCGAGATGAGAATGGTGAAAAAGAGCCACGGAAAAAGGAATGCAAATCTTGCGGCGGCTCAACAAGTGGCTACTCAAATTTTCAAAGCCTGTAGCCTGTGTCGCAATCGGACAGCCGACTAATTGAGCTCCTGATAACCAAAGCCCATTAGGGAACTGATAAAAACGACGAATTAAATTTCATTCGACAGAAGTTCTCTCGCCAGAAAGCAAAACGACGGCCACTGCGTCGCTTATGAGAAGTGCGAAGAGATCTAGAACTGCGATATATTTATTGTGTACCAAAATTAAACGGGACGAAAGAAATTTCATTGAGATATCACGTTCACGTCGTGAAATGTTGAGCGAGAAGAAAAATTAACTTGACATTTCAAAATGATCTGTGCTTCGCATTTCGCGTTTGTCAAAGCAAATACCGACCTCGACTTGTATAGTCGCAACTTCCGCGACAGACGTCACGCGCTTGATATTAATCGAAGGGACAATTGCGAGAGATACGCCAGTGAAGAGGAGAAAGCTAGAAACCAATCGCTGACACGAGCCCGATCGGCGCGGCCTATTTGGCCCATTTAGTAACGGGCTGTGTGATCGTGTCGAGCATGTGAGACATTAATGCGTTGCGACGTTTCGAACGTCACGCCTGTCGATCGGACTCGCCTGATTTCAGCTTGAAAACGAACGTGATGTGTGTGCCGATAAAAACACTTTTTCTCGTAGTCCGTGTTCCTCGAAATCAGAGTCATAATATTAGAGACATGACCGTGAAGTCTCGTTTACCCGAGAAAAATTTTAATATGTGTAAATCAAATTTACTTGCTCTCTCTTTATCGTTGTTCTAATACAAATCATTATATTGATCTTCCTCGCAACAAAGAAAAAGTGAATTACGCAAACTAAGTTTGCATACAAGTTTCTTTTCGCTAAATTAAATAAAAAAGATACTGCGATGATTGACAAGTATAAACAAAAATGTTCCTTTAAGAAAAAATCTCCAACTTTCCAATGGAATTGTACGATAGAGACGTCTGGGGAAGAACAATGAAAAGAATGGTCGATAGTCAAGATTGGAAACAAAAACTGGCATTAAATCGTCATGTATTCTTCGGATTACTCGTGATGTGCTTATTTGGGTCAGACATCTTTCGAAAAAGAAAATGAGGCTGGCAAATGCAGCCGTCGACATCTGGACTGCTTGAATTATTTCAATTTCGGGGATTTAATACAGTAACGGCGAGCAAGCGAATCGAGGAATTTAATTAAATCTTTCAACGCATTCCAAGAGCCAGAGAATGTTTGGTGTTCGCGTAATAAGACGTTCTGATTGTGAGACAATTCTAAATACGAATGTAACTTTCTTTCATAAAATCAACTTTGGCTCTCCACTAAGAAATATCACGATGAGATATACTAACCTCCGAAAGTTTGATAAAATTGCGAGAGGTAGGTGAGAATGGACAATCGATCGGGCACCATGCAGGACGCCATGTCTTCGGCGTCTAGGAGTGCGGGAATTCCAAGATGTTGCTCGGCTGTTCTAAAAGCCAGCTCGTTGTTTCTGTACACATCGTCCTTGTTCAGGCTGTTGAAGTCGCTGTAACAAAAAAGCGACCTAAGTTTTTTATCTTTCGCTAAACAGTATTAATCTTCTACTAGCAGTTACTTCAGCGCAATCCCTCGGCCACATTTATTCCCTCCGAAGGTCACTCGATAAAACGTCGAATGTGTAAAAAGGATTTGTTGAATAAATCAGACTACTGATTACTCGTGGGCGTGGTATGGTGAGAATCGCTTTTTTCATTAGGAGCAAGTATAAATAACCACCGCTGCTAAATATGTAATTCGTAAACGACACGTTAAATATGTCTGGTCTTTAAAGAAAGAATAGTCGCGCGAAATCCGTTACTCTTAATAAACGAAAATGAGCAACGGATGTTGAATATCGAAACAATTTCAAAATAACAAAATTCATAATTTTTACAATCGACTCTGACACTTTTCTGACATGTGCTTGTGATTTTTTAATTTATTCAAATCGAAGTACAGTGCCGTATAAATGTGTATATGATAAATCTTCGGGATTTTAATATTGTCTTATAAACATCAAGTAATGTAAATACCTGTGTAAAGTTGGCCCCCAAACGTGAATCCAGATGCGATGAACTAAAGTCACGTTATCTTTTTCTTAACAATTAATTTAAAAAAGGATAACGTGACTTTAGCATTCATCGTATCTGGATTCACGTTTATTGCAAAAACTCTTGAAATAACTTTCTAATTGAAAGTATACAAATTAAATCTGCATCAATCTGCATCAATTAAGACTAGTTAAATAATTTCTAATTTGATCGTAGTTGACAGGCTAGTTCCCTATATGAGAATATACTGTTTTTTAAATAACTTTTTGACCAGAAGTGTGCAAAAGAAAATTCGAAATGTGCGTATTAACAATGAGAATAAGCTATAGAAAGTTAATTTTTTCAAAAATTGGGAGAGCCAATTCCAGTCGACAATTTGGTCTTTTTTTAAGTATTATATATACACTCAAGTTTGTATTTTGACTCGTACGATGGGATCCCTTAATTCTTATTCCCTTGATATCACTTTCTTGGATTTCTTCTTCTGAGAAATTTATCCAAAACATAGTTTTCTTCTCCAAGATATCAAAAAATGTCTTAAGTCAAAGATTGAAATTAATTAATTAGAAGAAAGGAAACCAATATTAAGTTTAATAAACTTTGCTTTGAGCAAATTCAGTCTGAATCTTTAGTCTAATACAGACTTTATGTAACCGAATTGTGGCTGCCATTGGCATCATAACTAACGATATGCTGCAGCGCACTCGGCCTGAAATAAAATACCGACTCGATATCCTTCGTGGCACTAAAAGTACTCATATGGGAATTTGATGATATGTGGTAGTTTGATAATGTTTTGTAAGAAACTCTTAGTTGATCTTTACAGCAAAAGCTTAGAGATATATTTGGATGTTCATTTTTATTTTATCATTTAATACCAGTAGGTTCGTTGTATACATTCCGTATAACAAAACATATCAGAAATATGTAGGCGTCTCTAGCAGATTATATCGAGAACGGAGTTAAATTTTCGCATGACTGAAAAGGTGCCACGAATGTGTAATTCATCTCGCACGTGTGCCACGTATTTGACTCGGTTATCAAGACGGGCCATTCATTGAGATATGCATTATTTATGAAGAAAGAAAATGAGAATGTAATGAAATTTTGATTAAACGGAAATAATCCATATTAAGTAAAGCACGATTGTTTCCGTAGGTGCTCTACCGTCGGTATCGGGATTCAAGTGACTGATTGATAATAACTAATCAAGCTAACGCTGTAATGCAAAACAGTAGACTTGTCGAAATAAAATTGCCGACAAAATCTTCTCAGTATCTCGGGATCTATAAAGAGATTCAAAAAAGATGACTCAGTCTGAAAAAAAAGTTCCAGTGTCCTTGGAAAATCGCGTAAACTAGAAAACCAATGCATTCCAAAAATATAATATTACATTTTCATCTCGATGGACAGTTTTCCTTTGTAATTTACAACCGATTATAAAATTGTATATAGAATCTATCTATTTTTTTATGGCGCATTGATGCCTATTTTTTTCGCAACTGTCTATACATCAGGCTACGAGTGTTCCACTTTTAGGAGAATCGATATGCACAGGCCGCATATCGCTCGGCGATTGAAGTAATACTTGAAATTCTAGGTCGAAAGATGAGCACCTGTTCGATGCTCGAGTTCGGTTGCCGGATTGATAGCGCGATGATGATGATGGCAAAGCATGTGCGGATGTCAAACTTTTCTTACGATTTATTTAGAGCGTAAACTCGACGTGTCATTCATTCTTCGCAAACGCGCATTGTGCATATGTCAGAAATTCCAGCATTTCGAAATTGCATTCGTGATTATTAAGAATCGAAGCAGCGTGAAATTCTAGGAGATATATCAAGAATCATTCGCGCGATCATTTCTCTCGGTCGTATCTATAGAGAGAATGATGTCGATTATATACAACGGAACATCGTATCGTCAATGTTTCTTCTCCAATAACTTACTACGGTAAGCTCCTGATACTCGCGATAAATTCGGGATCTGATGGACGACGGGCGGTCGTCTGGGACGAGGTCATGATGAGTCAGAGTTCCACCAGATCGGTGCCACACCCATCCCTTTTATTCTCTTCCTCTCATCCTCATCTTTCCCTATTGCTGCCGCAAAAAAAGACACACGAATTGACTCGTCTTTCGGCTTTATTGGTGATACTTCATCCACGTGCACACACCATTTGGCGTTAACCATCATATCAGAGTTGTCACAAATGTCTTATCCTCAGACACATAATTTTTCCCTGATACTTTTAATATTTTGAACTTTCATTCTGATTTAGAAATTATTAAATATATTATATAGACAGAGCAATTTAAAATAGCAATATTATATAAAAATATAAAATATAAAGCAATATAATAATTAGCAATATTAAAATAGCAATATAATAGCAATATTTATTATTAATATTGCTAAGTGTTGATATTGCTTGCATATAAGGAGGTTGTATATTTTTAAATGCAATATGTTAAGAATTACTTGAAAAAATTATTCTAAATTGCATTTAAAAATAATACAAAAAAGTAATACAAAAAAGATTATTCTAAATTGCATTTAAAAGTAATACAAAAAAATTAGAGAGACAGGACTATCTGAATCAAAAATTATTTCAATAAAAAGTAATATTTTTTTAATTTGTACTCTAGTAGTAGAAATATATGAAAATGTATTATAAAATAATGATAAAAATTTCAATTTTTTTATATAGTACTTTATAAATCAAAAAATATTTAAGTAAAGTTACATTGAGATTCAGACATTAATTGTTCAGTTAATAAACAAAAAATTTATTTGTTATAAACTAATTGGTGAATCTTAATGAAACTTTGCATAAATCATTTTTAGTACTTAAAATATTTATATAAAAAAATTTAGATTTTAGTTATTATTTAAAAAATTTTTGTTTATAATAATAAAATTAATATCAAAATAAAATAAATAATCTCTATAAAAATGTTTAGATTATATAAATGTTACTCAATAAAAATAGAATATTATGAACATAACTTTCACATGTATGTATTATGTATTAGGTTGTCCGGAAAGTTCGTGCCGACTAACCTATATAATTTAATAAACGTATACTAAAATTTTCTGCGTTTCAATTTTCTTTCAACATCGGCACGAACTTTCCGGACAATCCAATAGTTTAAAGCGTAATATTAATGTGTTTTATGCTCCTTAATTATTAAGTTGGTAATATTTCAAAACTGCGTAGATATAATATACGATATATTAAATTTCTTTAAAGTCAAGAATTTTTATTTTGTAGAAAATTTTGCAAAATCCCCTAACTTTTCCCGTTTTTCAAAATTGCCTAATACTTCCTTGATTTCCCTGATTTGTGATAACTTTACGTATATCTCTCGCAAAACCCCTTTCGTGAAATTACGATGGGCAGAAGGAAGAATCAATGGAAAAACGTTATATATCGAATGAGTAATCGTGCAACCGAACGAATGAATCCAATAGAACGTATAGAGATCAGAGTTGTATATCACGGCATTAACCATCTTTGAACGCAATACTGCGAGCGAGCGAAAGTTCAAACCGCAACAGCACCACGTTATGACTATAAATTCTCGCCTCTTATCCTTTTGCTCCACGTTTTAACGCGCGCATCTACAGAATTAACGTAACCTCACGAATTTCACCAAAGGCGCAAAGGTTTCGTACAACGTGATTATTCTGCGATCGGCACACCTGTCAGTTTCACTTTCACTCGTGCTTCTCGTCGGAGATCGCCGAGATATTCTCACGTGATACTCTTCCGGGTTATTCTCATCCGATTCTTCAATTCAGTTTCTCGACAATAAAGGTCGATCGAGTCGCTCTTCTTAATTTTCAATCGCTTTGTACGCAAATCTACTTACGACAATAACTATCAAGAAGCATTATCATGCGCATCGCGACACGGAATCTCTTTGTCTTTTGTTGAAAGTTAAAGTAACTCTGAAACTTCCGAAGTTCACTATGAGAAGACGAAGAAGGAAGCAAGAAAAGGAGAAAATTTTGTTTCAACCGCGAGAACGGAAAGTAATAAAAGAAAACTTCTCGCCGTTTTATTGCTTCCGCCGTTACGTCCGAGTAGATTTTACTGGACTGACCGAGACAATAAGAGGAGGAAAAATGAAGAATAACTTCGCAACGATCCTTCGTCCGCGATAAAAAGCGAATTCCCTTCGTCGTGAGAGACCTTGACTATTGGAGCGAAGTTCTAAGAGAAATTCTCATACAAACAAACATTTTTCCCTACAAAAAGGACGTTATTCTTAAGGATACACTTTGAAAAGTATAAATTTTAATATATACTTTTAAAAATGATGTGCTTCACTCACAATTATAATATCGAAATAGATAAAGACGTATATATTGTGTCTATCAAACTGTGATAATGCTACCTTCGATAGAAATTCAAAAGAATAGAATAAAATCAATAAAAATCAAGATGAAGAGGCTTTTTGTAAGTAGATGATAAAGGAAGATCGAGCTCTCTTGTTTCGATAAGAGCGCATTCCTCTTAAAAAACGCCACTTAATCTGTAACAGGATACATCTTATCATGATATATGACGGGCAATGATCCAATCCACAAATTACTTTGCGGTTTATCCTGACATTTCGAGACGTAAATTATAAAATTATTAAACTTATTGTAAAATTAACCGCGTGATTTACATGAACTATTTTCCCGCAAAATTCTTTGGCAACGTGTACAAATATATTCTGTTCGCGTTGTTTATTCGTTCGCGTTAACGTATTGAATGATTGCGATAATTATCAGATGTTTTCGACTACCAAGAGATATTTATTTGGACAGCCGCCAGGAAAGCTGGAGGTGTTGTCGTTTCATGAATAATTGAAGACAAATCTCTGCGACGTTTGCGATGTTGTCTAGTTTTTTTACTCTAGTTTATCGATTATCCGCCAAAAAGAATATGCGGAAGAAAAAACAAACTCGATTATCAACATTAACACCTCAAGGTTATTATTTTCGAATTTTAAAAAACAAAACCGTAAATTGAAATCAACTTTATTATTCGATGAAGGAATGCAAATTGTGTGTGTCAGAGTATCGTTTGACCAGTAAAGAAAGCAGGTTACATTCTGTAATACATTGGGCCGCGTTATGCAATATGCAACTGGGTTAAAACGTATCATCGACAGACTGTAATTTGAAGAAAAATGTTTCGAAAACACTAAACGGTCGAACATAGAATATGTTCCAAGCGAAAATCACGGAATACAGTGTCACCGATCTCACATTGCATAACGTGACACAATTCCAACTGCATTCCATTATCACCTATAAAACATCGGGACACATCCTTCGTGTGATGGGTGCAGGCTGCTGTTGCTTTATCGATCGTCAATTCACTGAACTTCTATTTTTAGAAGGACCTTCCTTCGTCGCCGAGCGCCGGCGACGCGAAATCTTGGGATTACTATGAAGGAGACAATCTGTCGGAGATGCCTCAGAAATCTCCAGTTCTTTGCATCTTTGGGATCACCAGAGATTCTCGGATATCTTAATAATTCCTCAAGTATTAATGCACAGATACCATGAATTCCTCACTTTTTTTTCTTGTTACACCTTATTGCATTTAATATCTAATATCTATAATAGTAATGAAATAATCGTGTCGAAATATGCACGTCGAATAAAGAATCTTCTCGAGAGTCAACGGACTGCACATAATTAAGATGAGATATGATCGACGAGCCAGAGGACGAGACGCATGAGCGTCCAAGCTCTCTTACTTAATTTACGTATAATTAAGATGAAGCGGCAAGTCGGACGAGTACTTGAGAATTCTTTCTCACTTAATTTATGAGACAATCGGCTTAACGAGGACAATTTGAAGACGCGTCAAGAATCGAGCAATGTGTGGATTAAATCGCACCTCTAAGAGTACACATGATCGGCCCATTGAAATCGATCGTTCCCAGGAAATACTGCAACTCGAGAGAGCAGCATTCGATAAACGGCACAATGATTTGGCATCGTTATCTATGTAATATGATATCTTTCTGAGATATTTACCATGTTACAACGGCAGTTACATATTCGCTATGAACTTACATGAGGTCCGGCCGAAAGTGATGAATCATGGCGCAGAAGGCGAGCCCATCTCTCCAGGAGGTGGTCATGTTTTGCACGTTTACACCCGGATAACCGTCGGTTATCCGACGGCACCAAAGCTCCAGCGCCTTCGTACCACGTCTCTCACTCATCGTGCTTATGGCTTCCTTTTTCCTCTTTTACACTTTGCGAGAGACTTCCTCTAACGGCGATTACCTCTCTTTCACTCGGCCTACTCCTCTATGGTCTCTATATCGTTAATGCGACTTTTCAATAATACTTTGGCTTCTGGAAAAGAGAAACAAATTTTCACATGTAAATAGGTCCACAGCTACAATGTGCAAAGATAATTATCAGAATATTAAATTAACCCTAAGGGCAACTTTAGCCAAACTCCTATTAACTTAATCGACGGTTAACTCAACCGACAAAATCGCTTAAAACCCATTTCTACACCTGAAAGAGCAATTTTGCTGATGAATCTAATGACCCTATACGATCAACAATATTATTAGTACTAACAAATAATATTACTGATAATATTATTGATCGTGTGGTTAACATAAATTGACAGTTCGATTTGCAAAGTCAAGTTTTTTTCGAATCGAAAATTCTTATAGAATTAGAAAAAGTTAAAGAGAAAAGTTAAATTAAAATTAAATTACATTAATAGAAACAGGCAAAAAATCGTTTAAAACCAGATCTCTACAATTTGTTATTTTTAATGTTTTTTTCGGTTCATTAAATATAATTCTATTAATTAATTTAATACTTTTATTGGTATCACGTAATTTTCTCTAGGGACGAGTGTTGCATTTGCAACATTCACTTTAAAATTAAATTCACGGTTAAATTCGAAATCTATTCGATTAGCTATATACTTAAGAACTCTGAAGATGGAAATATATGCAGCACATATATGCACTAAACATTAAAATATATAATACTTCTAACCGCCAGAACATTCTGCTAACTTAATATTAAGCTAACAACGAGTTTCTTTTAAAAGGCACATAAGTATAAAATTATGTTTTGTGACACAAATTAGCACATAATAAATCTAAATAGTGCATAATAAATCTAAATAGGTCTTTTTCGATTCTGCTCATTTGGTTCTGCTAGCTTGACAGAGCGTGAATGATGTATGTCGATATAGTATAGTAAATACAGTATATACTCTCTTAAAGCTATTTTTTTTAGTAAATTCAGAATAAAAATGATCAAATTATTTAGACTCAAGATTTTTAAAAAATAAAATTGTTAAAGGAGAAAGGCTATGAGTTAAAGTTAATTCTTAATCTACATTCAATATCTGATCGCTACAAACATTTAAAATACAGACCTTCATTAAGTCTTCAGTGTTACACATAAAAAGTATACAATTGAAAATAAAAATAAAAATAAAAAGATCGCCATATTATTACATGTAGTAGTTAAGTAAGTTAAGTTACATGTAGTAGTTAAACGTTTAAATATAAAAATTGACTAAATCTTGTCGATGATTAAATATAAAAATTAAAATTTTTTCGCATTTAAAAAATTTTATTTATCCGCACGAGATCGCATGATTAAAATTATTAACATTATATATATGTTTCCATTTCAGCGGCATCATCAATTTTCAATATAATATATTGTAGTTGATAAAAAACGAGGTAAAAAACTTGCTCTCACTGTAATCGTTTGGAAAATAAAATCCATCGTCATATGTATTTGTCTCAGTAAATCGATGCTCTTTGTGTTGTTAAAACTTAAAAATTGTCCACACAATTGTTTTCTTAGTTCATACGATTGCAGTACATTCACAAATTTCCTTAGATGTACATTATATTGATTGTTAAAATTGATAAAATTAATTATTATAATCATCTCTCCAAGATGATGTTACACAATTCAGAATAAAAAGTTTTTTTTTTTTAATGACAAGACAACGTCGTTCTTAGAATCAAATAGTGCTGATTAATCTCTGACTACATTTCCGTTACGTGTAAATAAATGTGAGATATTTTCTCAGAGATCTCTCGCAAATGTTTGCAGTGTCACGAATGTTAAACGACATCAAAGAGAGAAAAGGAGGAGAAAAAGAGAGAAAGAAAAAGAGAAAACAGGAGTGTCACCGCAAATCGGTGGCGCCGTTTGGAATGATTGAGTGTAAGTTTTGTCGTAACGGGCTGTATAGAGCCGCTCTCAAAAGTCATCGCTAGGATAACAGAGAGAGAGGGGGAGGGAGGGGGAGAGAGAGAGAGAGAGAGAGAGAGGGAGAGAGAGAGATTGCGAACTGCAAAAATCGCTAATATCGTTGACGATCGGGGACCGAATGATGTTTTGCGCAACGTGAAAGCGGGAGGCTGCGCCGCGTGAGCAACGCGTGAAACCACGCACCGGGTCAAGCGTAAAATCGCGCGCGCGTGTTTTACGCGCTGCATTCGTTAGCCCTTAGTTATTCCACGCATCGTTTCCTCTTAGTTATACATTAAAGAATCCGCGAACCGAGACAATTCGCCGAAATCGATGAAAGAACACCGGGCAGAAGAAGGAGAAAGGATGGAGGTATATCGTAACAAGTTACGATTTCGCGTAGTGATTAAAAATTGAGGGCGATATATGTTTTATATAATGGGAAATCCGCGATACGGTATAGAAATAATTACAAGTTTCAGAAAGAAATCGCATTGATCTCTCTATTTTCACCTTTCTCGGCATGAATCGATAAATGAGAAAAGGAGAAGGTGACTTCTGAGAAATCCATCCATTCAGGATCATCTCGCCTCTCGTTCTATAACGCGTGACGCTTAGATTAATGGCTCCTTCGTGATTTTAGCAAATACGAAAGTCGACCAACAACGACACGTCTATAAATGAGATTCGTAATTGCTTTAAAACGCAATAAAGCGGCGCTGTGTTATGCATTACACGCGATATCACATGAGTGCGAAAAACTGGAACGGATAGATAGTTAACGGGAAAGTGCTTGGTCGATCCTCGCATTTAGCCTAGTCTAACCGGTTTCTACCAAACACGGTCTCCTATCTGTAACAACATTTGTCTAATTATATCCCATTGGCCTCTTTCACGGAAAAAAAAAAAAAAAAAAAACACTCGGTTTCCAGTTTTTGCTCGTAGCCAACAGCGAAACGTTTATGCTGCGCGAATTCATCTGTTATTTGTCGTGTATAGATCGTAATAGCAAAAACATATAATATTTTAAAATGACAACACGCTTTTATTGCAACGCACTTTTTTCACTCTTTGGAAATACGCTCGGATTTCCACTGCTTTTGTATCCTCTTTTCTTTTTCTCCGACAAGTCCGCGACACACTTGTCTCATCGGCTTTCACCGGCAGACAAAAATCATCACGTTTTATAGTCAGTAGGAGACATCCAAGTCTCCAATGTCCGTTTTTCCACTCTCGAAGGGAAAGAAGAAAAAAATAATGCAAAGAGCTTCGACAACAAAACGCTCGTGTCAGACGGTTTTGTATGAATTACGATGTAATCAGGTCCAGAAGCTTTCCGTCGCGCTTTCCGGCACATCGCCTCTCCTCCGCTTAGTCGTTAAGCTCCCCGATTGCAACGGTACCCCAACGTTGTGCACCGGTGATTAATGGTCCAGCCGTGAGTGAAACGTAAGTGCGCAGAAATAAGTAAAAGTTACATGCGGCAAAGTGGTCGGCCTTGTTCACCGTTCGCCAACAGCCGCGAGGCTGTAAAGGCCGCATTACAGGTGAGACTGGTGAGACACCGTGAGACAGAGGGGGCGGATGTTCCGGCGAGGTGAAGGCACAGCCCTGACGGGTGCATAAACGTATGAGCATTGTCTCCTCAACCGGTTTCCTTCACGATCTTTACGAAAAATGGCGGAGACTTATCTGTACATGGAAAGAACGATTTTCCTAAGATATCTAATAATTTAGCTAGATACAGAGTTGCGTCAAATTCCTCATCCTATAATAAAATTCCATTTTTCCTAATTTTTAGATGAAATTTTGTTATTTTCTCTGACTTTTAATAATATTTAATACAATTTTTCTATTTTCATGTTAATTTGAAAACCGTTTTTTACGGAGCAATGTAAAACTATTAATGTTGTGGCTGTTGCTTGCATTTAGCTGCTAAATTGATGTTATACTATTCCAAAACTACAGAGGAATAATGTATGCATATTAAACTTTTTTAAAGCTAAGAATTTTTATTCTTCAAAAAATATAAAATTTTCTAAATAAGAATTTTACTGGATCGTATATTTGAAAATTCAACAATAAGAAATAGAAGTAATGGGTCTAGCTTTGATTATGGCCATTACTTCTATTTCTTATTGTTAACATTTTCTAATTTTTCTCTGATTTCCCTGATCATTTTCAATTTTCCTGACGTTTCCCTGATTTTGTGACCATCAAAATAATTACGTAGGAAATTTAAACATAATGAACAATGCTGCCAAAAATTTTTGATATTTTATCAATCAGCTTCAGCGCCTTATAATTATTTTGATAGTTCAACAAAATTATTTCCATATATCAAGCAAATTTTTAGATATTTCAACAAAATCATTTTTCCGTGTAGCAGCGCCCGATTGATAAATGAATAACAGTCGACATATTCTGCTGGTGACATCGTAAGACTTTTGACAGTCCTCTCCCAGCAGTTTTCTCTACTTAATTGTTAACGCCCGCAATAAGATCGTTAAAGTGAAAACCGGACGGGCGTGCGTTATTTATGAACCATTCTAAGGAAAATCAGGTGAGAATCAGTGGAAACAATTGGAGTGAAAGTAAAATACTTTTTACTTATAAGATAAAAGTGAAAATTATTAAGCGTATGTTAGATATAACCACAAAATCGATCACTTGAAGCAAAGAAAGCTAGACAATTCAGCGAATATCGCTTTCGCGCAAGTTTAGCGCAATGTGTCGCAATCGGTGCGATCTCTGGTGAAAAGATAATATTTAACGTACAATCATGCAGTGAGAAGAGAGTATCGAGCGTGTTGAACAGGCTGAGCCTAAAGGCACGGCTCTCGATATCAAAGAAGGGTTCGATGCAGCCAAGCCTTTCGAAAGACATCGGCTGGCCTGGCTGGCCACCGCTCGGCAAAAGTGAAGGTGCATCTATGTGGCCCCGTAAGCCTGCCACGTACCCCAAGAAAGAGAGACAGAAGAGGCCTCATGAAAGATTCATGCTGGCGAGGAATACGGCCTGCGGCGTTGCGAGACACCTGCAGTAACCTCCGCCATCACAAGTTTCACAGGAGATTAGGATGTTCCCGATATTTTTACAGTTAATCGTGTCCTGGAATCGACAGACGGACAGTGTGGGTCACTTCCAACCGCGATATACCTACCTTAAAACACTCTACGTGCTCTGTTTTTATATTATACGTCTCGATTGACAACGTAGTTTAGAATAAGTAGACGTTAACGTCATCCGACCGGGTGACACGCTTAAGGATAGCTAGAAGACAGTAGAAGATGCTCCGTAGTTCTATAATGCGATTGACTTTCTCGTACAAGGTTTCGCAGACGAACACACAAACTGCCGCTTCTTAATTCGCTCTACTTCTCGGACATTCCTGCTCGTCGTTACATCAACTATCTGAAGGAATAAATTGGCGTTCCTCGAATGTTTAACATTGCTGAGCGCTGTCTATGAATTGAACCGACGGCAGTGACGACGGAAACAGGCAAAACGGGAAAGCTTGGAAAACTTTCGTTTCAACAATTATTTGCTACACTACACTGTCTCGAGTGACACTTCTTGCGACTCGACGTGAAAGCACTCGCAATCCACCAATGGCTCTTGCGAAAAAAGAAATGTACAATGCTGGTCCTTATACATTTTCTTTTCTAAATTCTAAACCTCTTCTTTAGAGTTTCCCCAGTGGCATCGAATTTTTGTCGTCTTTAATAATCTAGCTTTTTTCAGGAGGATGAAAGTCAGATCTCGGATAAGACGCTAAATATCTTCACGTTCATTAGAATTCAACTGATACACACGGTTAATTTGTTGAGAATCTGGAGCACGTGAGAAACCATAGCTAACACATGTGTGATAACGTGTTACAACGTTAATGTTTCAACATGTTCAATTAATCACGGACACGATTTTGCTTCTCGCAGAAAATGCACAAGGGAAACTGGAGACTATTAGAAGAAATAGCGTCGAGGGACTTTCCACCATTTGCCGCCATCTCCATATCGTTAACGTCTACTTATGCTAAATTACGCGGTTAGAGAAACCGGCACACAAATTCATTCAGTAAGACGTGCTGGAAAAAACATGTTTGCGTCGGCAAAGATCTAATGTATGCAACGTATTTTCTTAAATATATTTGCGCACGGAAAGAACGGAGTTTGCTGAAGTCTAAAATTTCAGACATAAGTCTGCAAATCATTTTGTTCGATCATCAAAATAATTGTGAAACGCTCAAATTAAAGCTTTAATAAAAGTAGCACATTTTTTTATCTGAGCAAATACTCGCTAACCGCATCTTTCTATAATATTGGTTGCTTTCCTATTGTATTTTTCTATTGACTATCATATTTCAATCGCCATCTTAATTTGTCTTTCGTCCAAAAAATGCTTAATAATTCTTTGATTCTTCTTTGAATAGAAGAAACAACTTTACAACTATTGTGAAATTCTTTAATATGATTGGTCTTGTTCTTAGGTCCTCATTGAATCTAAACCATGTAAAATCTTGCAACAGTTGCAAAGCTGCTTTTTTGCAAAAAAAAAAAAAAACAATAATCTTTAATATATGATATAATAGGTCTAATACATATGACGGACTTTTACGTTACTTTCATTAATATGCAGTTTTAGTTTAGCACTGGTTGTCAGAATATCAAAACTTTTTGCAACATTGCTATCACACTTGAGATTCTACAAAATTATTCTCATAGTCGAACAAAATTATTTTCAAATCTGTATAATCTAGCTAAATTTTTAGATACTTTAGCAAAATCATTCTTTCCGTGTAGGAGTCGATGAATATTTAACGCTTGGTCATAGTTTTCATTAAGTAATCTCGACTCTATTGATTTTCAGATCTGTGATATCACGGGGATATCATAAGGAATTCTTTTTTAATTCTTAAAAATTTCTCGTTATCCCCAATCTTGTGGATACGCAGGTTTAAAATCACCATTTAAAATCACGATCTCGCGCAGTGCTCGGCTCGCTGATAAACTCGCGTGTCCATTTGCAGCAATTAAGGATCGTACTTTAGCGAACGCAATCGTCTCGATCGCAAAAAGTGGCAAACGTTCTTGATTGAAAATATGGTTAGACAAAGAAAAGAGCCCGTCCGTAAAATAACCATTAATGTAATGTATGAAATTTATTACTGTGTCATACGATGGACTAAACGACAGTATCAATCATACATCGCTTCATATAGTGCGTTATAACGAGAAAGATATGTCTCATTAGCACAAGAGCATGATATAAAAAAGGTCTCTTCCCTATTTCCGTCTTCGATTTGTTTTATGTTTATTTCTACCAATGTATACGGTTGAAAAAAATATGTCAAAGTAAACATCCATTCAAATTTTTGGGTTTATTTAACATAAGATAAATATATTAAAAGATTATACAAATATTATGTAAAAGAATAAATATAAAAAAAAAGTAATATCGACACACAGTTTGTAAACAAATCGTAGAAGCATATTTTTTTTAGTTAATTAATAGTTTTCATTCCTTTGGAATAATTACATTATGTTAAATTAACACTCGAAAATATTAAAAAATTCAATACAAACACAGAATGTGAGTGGACGTTTCCAACACAAATACATAATTTTGTTTATTGTGTAATTTAATTTTAATTTCGATTAGGCTAACTCTTCATCTTTTTCTAGTTCGAATTGTAAAAATTAGAAAAAAATAACACTGAAAAAATTTGGGTCATTTTTGGTCCAATGAATTAATCATCAATGTTCGACTTAATGTCTGATTTAATATAGTTAATTCATTGATACAATAACTGGATTCATTTATATAACTATATATTCATTTTTGCAATTATAGTAATAGTTTTATAATCTAAATCATTAAGAGAATTCATTTCCTCAACCAATTTTCATTAATTCAATAAATATTTTATTGTATTTACGTACAATTTTGATAAACTGAACCGAGAAGTTATACAGTAAAAAACATTTCATGTTTATGTTGAAAACGGTCCACTCAAATCCTTGTTAATTTTATATTGAATTTTTAATATTTATTCGAATGTTAATTTAACATAATGTTATTAAAATAATTTGTATTAAATTGATATTCAACATTTTTTAGTGTTAAAATAACATAATTTATGAGTACATAAACTAATAACATAAAAGTAATATATTCATAAATTCTAAGATGAATGACTAAAATATTTATGTATTAATTTAACATATCATAAATGTTAATTTTATTGAAAAAAAAATTCTTCCACGATTTTACTATCAATATTACCTTTTTGTATTTATTTTTTAATATTTCTGCTATACCTTATACATATTCATCTTGTGTTAAATTAATAAATTTGAGTGGACCGTTTGGGACACGTGAAATATATTAAATGTCACACGAACTTTCCAACGATGTAATTTACATTGGTAGAAACAAGCATTATTGATCGTAAAATTCGTGACGAGTGGATTCAACAAAATAAATCGAAGAATCGATCATTTTATCTTTTGAAAAACAGACGAAAATCGGTGCAACCTGAGCTTTAATGAGCGATCAAGATAGACGTGGATGAAGATCACGATTAAAGCGCCTTCATAAAGCTTGAATAACGCACGAGAGATTAGATTTAACGATATGGATACAAAATATCATGAACGTAACGAAACGGCAACGCGTAAAATCCCATCGGAGCAGCTTTACGGTGAGCGTGCTTTCATGAAAGCATATAAAGCTCGTCTGTCCTATTTTCCGAAATCTACGAGAAAAGATCGTTTCGTGAGCTTAAGGATCGCACGAGAAACTCGACCTTGAGACCGTCGAACAAGGCAACACGCACAGCACGGCACCATTGTGTTCATCAAGATCACTTTTCCTTACATCGCGAAAGAAAAGTGTATAACTTCGCTCTCACGTTCGCACGAACTGAAATTCGAGCGAAAAGGAAGACTGCAGTACTTACGATATAGCTGTTGCAATGTGCAAAGGTATACTTGCCAAAAAGGGCGCAGAGGTCCCGGAGGGGGGCCGAAATGATTGCGAGGGGCAATCGAGCACGTCGGTGGGAACGCCAGTCTTTCCTTCCAGGAAAGTAATTTCAAGTTGACGGGTAGGTGGTCACGCGATTGCGTCTTACATGTGGAAGAGTCTCGACGGCGGAGCAAGCTCAAAGCGAACCGATCCTCCACATTGGACTTAAAGACTACCTGTCCGAAAGTTGGTGTTGTCGAGAGTCTGGTTCATCCAAGAGAGAGAGAGAGAGAGAGAGAGAGAGAGAGAGAGAGAGAGAGAGAGAGAATCTTCCCTTTCCCTAAAAATCTGTTCTGTGCGATCAGAGCAGGTCTCGAGATCGGGCAAAGATCGAGGTTGTCGTCTCGTATCGTTCTTGCCCATAAAGAGGCTGTTTATCAACGACTACTTTTAGAAGCGGTGACTCATGCAGTTCACGCAGATACAACGTCCCTACCGAACCTGTCCATCGTCACGCGTAAACCACGGGGAGCCACTGGCTCCGCATACACGGCCTTTTATCTCTCATTTCCGCCGAACCGGGGTTTCCTCGTCGTTTTGCTCACACAAACGAGCCTTAGACGGGTTTTTAGTCGGCGTGACTCACCTTCTTCTTCGTTCCGACGTGCCTACAACGAGATTCGGTCGGTCACCGTGAAAAGATCTCGATAGCAACGGACAGACTCCCCGCCGGAGGAAATGCACTTAACTCGGCACGTTTCTCAAAGGCGCTTCTCTAAACGTGTAGATGCATATTATAATAGAAAAGAAAAAAACCAGAGAAAAACAAATCAGATTTAGGATTCATAATTCATTTGTCAAAATTTTAAGTGTGTTGATTGGCTACAGAATAGAGAAGTTTTTGAGTTTAAAAGTCTCTAATTCCTCCAAGTCTCCATTCTTGTAACCAATCAACCTATGGAAAATTGATCGTACGACAAATGAAATATTAACCTTAAAGGTGATAACTCTTAATAATATCATTACATTATTATCGCAGATATTATAATTAAGATCGAGTTTTTTATCGTCTGGTTAACTTATGATTAGACCTGATAAAAAAAATTTCTAGTTATAACTAGTTTTTAATGTTACCATTACAAAATCATCTTTTAAGGATTAATCTGATAGCACTGATAATAATTGGTAAAAATTATTTTTCTAATAGCTGTAGTTGATCACTAAACTTTTGTTGATCACTAAATTTTTAGAGGCTTTCTACAATAATTAGTAATAAATCAAGTCAGAAACTGGAAATTGACCAATCACAGCCGAACGTGAAAAGAATAATCGATTATGATTGGTCAATTTCCAGCTTCTAACTTCTGATTTATTACTAATGGTTTATTATAAAAAATCTCTTAAAGTTATCACACACCACAAAACTATTAATTTTATTTAATTTAAATAGTGATTAATCATAGCTAAAAAAAAAATACAATTTCTACATTATTATCAAGTTAAGTAAGGTTAAATCCAAACCACAAATCAATCAGATAATAAAAAACCGGTTTCTAAAATTACCATTACGAAACCATTAGTCCAATGATTAATCATAACTAGAAAAATATAATTTTTACATTATTATCAGATTAAGTCTAATCCTGAAATTCATCAGAAAATAAATAAAAAATAATGATTTAAAAGTTATAAAATAAGAACTTTAAGACGTTAAATGATTCAAAAATACACGAACGCTCGAGAGAAGATTACTGTAACTGATAGTTAAACCTTCTTCAGATCGACGAAAGGATTTATCTCGCGCGCGAGAAGTTCAGCACGCGAATGGCCAGATGGGTACCGTCTTGTTAATTTATTTGTCGCGAAGCGAGGACGGCGACCTCGTTTGTGCGCGACGACGCGCGGGTAATCTTCTACTAGCTTGAGACGATACTCCTCGGCATAGTGCACGTATGAATATGTATGGGACATCGTAATGGAGCTGATACACAGCTTCGCACGGAACAACAGTGCCTCTCTCCTGCACGATAAGATTTATCCCCCTAGAAAACCGATTACGTCGAACGGCCGCTAATGGATTTATCAGTACGGGAAATTCTGCCGGGAGTTACGAGAATGTACCAGTGTCCCTGGAGAGACGAGTCACTTAAGGAATCCATTACGAGAAATGGAGATCGCTACGCTGACGCGGCGGTGAGGTGACGCGCAAATAGCAAGCAAATAGGCGAGGAGGAAACAGCCGGCGAGTTGTCGAGTAAGCGAAAAGAAATCCAAGGAGAATAAGAAAGTCAACGTAATGTCAATTTCATGTCATATTGACCGAATTCCTTATTTTATTTTTTTTTTATGATTCAGTCAACATGATATTATTTTGATTTTCTCGTTTTCCTTAGGAAACGAAAAATCGTGTAGCTGGTCGTATTAAGTGACATCTATAATAAGATTTTAAAGACGGGAGCATAGTCTTGCTGTTATTACACTTGTACGATAAAGAATTTCAAGCCTATCGATTGACTGCAAGAAAGAGAAGCTGTCGGATCTCTTTATTCTATAATCAATATCTTCAATCAATCAATAAAGTTAAAATCTTTGCCGTATGACAAATGTAATAGTAACTTTACGCATAATTAATTTAAATCCTTCATTTCCTTCCTTTCCATGAAATAAAAGATTTGAATTTTGGTTGATTTTCTCCATATTATGTTTTATGCAAAGGTCTGTGCTCCTTAATGAGCTTTCTTATAATAAGCCATTAGCCCGGATCTACAATAAATTTTTAAGTCTTAAGTCCGTAAGGAATCATAATAAATTATTCTCCTCGCATGCGACTGTAATTGATCAATTTCTTACGGCTTAGAGCTTGAAATTGTAGCTCCGGACTTACCTAAACATTAAATTTTAAGCCTTGACAAATTGATCAATCATAGTAGTAGATTATTTTTTTCACATTCGACTGTAATTAGTTAATTTCTTACAGCTCAAGTCTTGAAGTTTAAGTAATGGCCTATGTAATTTAAGAATCCTCTACATAGAAATCATAGATGTTCGTAGGAAATCAAACACAATCACAATCAAATATAAGGAGAATATTCGATTAGAATTGGTCAGTTTCCTACGGTTTAAGATTCCACGACCGTCTATGACTTCTATGTAGAAGATCCTTAATTGTAAGCCGTAAGAAATTGACCGATCACAATCGATTATTCTCTTCACATTCGATTGTGATTAGTCAATTTAATCTTATGGCTTAGGGTTTAAACCTTAAGATTTTAGACACAAGTCAATCGCAAGATCGCGGCAGGCAATCTGAAGTATTAATTTCAAAATGTGATTCAGATTGGTTGCAACAACCTTGCGACTGACTTGCGTCTAATGTAGAACCAACTTAAAAAAAGACAAAGACCTCTCTGTAGAAAAAAAACCGGTGTATTTAGTGGTTTCAAACGCAAGGTCGTGGGGCGCGGTTGCGGGTTGCACGCGCGAACGCGTCACGAACACGCGAGAACCGAACAATATTCGGCGGTACATCTCTATCTTTGTTCTTCGTTCTATTGAACCTACCTACACACGGCCGTGCTCGCGCACACATGCGTGAACCGAGGATACCGTGGGAACAAGCCCGGCATAACAGGTAGTAAGATAGTCGCGTCTCTCTCTCTCTCTCTCTCTCTCTCTCTCTCTCTCTCTCTCTCTCTCGCTCTCCCTCTTTCATGGTACTTCACCAGCGTTGCGTGTAGACCTTCGTTGAATTTTTATGTATTCTTATTTCACAGTAGCCTCTCATCATTTAAATTCGAATACGAGCTCTTCGTAGCTTAAAGGACAAACTCATAAGAATGTAAAAACAGGAAGCAGAACCGGCTGTTTCTTTCTCCTTCATATGCGAAGACACGAAGAAATGCGTGAACACAGTTATGATAAAGCATCGAGTTGAGTGACATAATCGCGCAGAACTTGCGTAAACAGAGTGTCTCGTGTCAACAAGAGTGTTGCGAAACGAGTAAAATCGTATACCGGGAATATTAAAAATTGAAGCGTGTTTACTTCCAACGCGATCCTTGTTC
>NW_017259581.1:1359565-1360976 GCF_001594045.1 Atta colombica | reverse complement strand
CCTTCCCTCCCCCCCCTCCCCGCCGTTGTCCCCTGTCAGTGTAAAGTTACGCATTCGCGAAGAGATCCGTTACTCACCTTTACGTCACGGTACGGACAATCAAAGGCTCCGCGCCTTTCTTCCAGCTCCTCTCTCTCACTCTCTTTTTCTCTCTCTCTCTCTCTCTTTCCCGTCGTGCGTTGTCCACGAGCGCCGCCGTTACGCCATTTAGTACTCGCCCCGGGGTTCTTCCACTAGTTGAATGTAAAACTGACAGTGGCGTCCACGAGCACAGCTTGCTTCAGGTGGCTGCGTGTGTGCGTGCGTGCGTGCGTGCGTGCGAGTGTGCGACACTACGCTGTCCGTAAACGGCGCACACACGGGCGACGTCCCTAACCTCACAACCTCAACCTCTCGACGACGCCCCGTGACGATCGTGACACGGCAAGGTCTGGCGCTTCGTTTCTACGTACAAGCGCGCACCAAGTTATCCTGCTCTCGCGTATTGCACGATTCTTCCTTGCGATGCGCCGCGAGAACGAAACGACACGGTAGGTTAGCGCGCGTGTAACATCGCGTTCAATCGCATTCACGGCGCGCGCGCGGTGCTGCGACTGAGACGCCGCGCGCGGCGTGCACGGTTTTAACGCGACCGGAGTCCCGGACGGTGGTGATGCTGTCCTTATCGCGCGACTCGCTCGCGTTCTCCATCTCGCTTCCATTCCGCCGAGCGCCCTACCCGCGAGACTTGGCGCGTTTAGATTAGATGCATTCGCGAGACTCGTTTCTTGATACATGACCGGTAGCACTATTGCCGTTTATCGAATGTATGTAGACGCTAGTACGGTAATTTGAATGATGGTATCTCGCTCGCGCGGTTATTTTGTGTCTTCACCTGTGATTACGGTGAAGACACTGTACAAGGTAAAGGACAGCTTTATTTCAGGTAGTTATTGCCCAAGCAGAATAACAAGTCATCATAATACTAAAATGATGTAAAAAGATTTCAAAATGATCATTAAAATTCATTTTTCAATAAAGAATTCGGTTTGAACACGCTGTAATATGTACGTTAAAAAAAATTTACTAAACTTTAATAAATATTTGTTTCAATAATACTAACGAAATATTTATAATATTAGATATAAATATATATTTATTTGATTTAAGTATCCCATATAATATACATATGTCCAAAGAACGTTTTAAAGAACATTCTGAGAATGTCCTAACATTTTGAGAACATTCTAACATTCGCAGGAATATTTCTGGGATAAAGTATGCTGTATAGAATATTTTTTCATTTTGAGTAAATATTTATTTACTGTAAATAAATATTTTTGTTAGTATCATTGAAACAATTTATTAAAATTCTGCAAATTTGTTTCAACTCATTCTTAACCTTGTTCTCGAAAAATATTACATAAGTATG
>NW_017259581.1:1351909-1359465 GCF_001594045.1 Atta colombica | reverse complement strand
TATATATATATATATTTTATATACAATAATATTAATATTAATAATATTAATAATAATATTAATAATTATTTTAACATTTAAGGAAAAATTAATATTTGCTAAATAAAAAATAATAGTTAAATTAATTTTTGTACCAAATGAATGTTTGTTTACATTTGGTAAATATTAAACTGACACTACTCAAATAAATATTTATTAAAATTTAGTGCACATATTTTTCTCTTAGTGTATTAAAACAGTTATATATAGATCTTATCTGAATATAAAAAGTGAAACAATAAAATGCCCAATATATATTTTAGCAAATAATAAGGTACAATAATGTATTTCACAGTGTGTATTTAATCCATTTTTATATTTATAATATTAAACATACATTTTTACGTTAATTTATACAGTGTAACGACTTTAACGTTGAATACGCAACCAAGCGAATTCGCTGTGACTCTTTATGAGTAGTAAAAAATCGGAATCTCATTTCGCAAGAATATTTTGTTATCAATAGAAACAACTCACAGCTGATAGCCCACGTACAATTTACAGTTCTCGATGCGTGCATAACGAGTACTCGTATTTCGCTCGTTATCTTGTTACGTGAAGATATATAAGCGATATATTTGTTGCTCATCATTACGCACGGATGACGCAACATCCTGTGCATAAAAGCGTTAAATTGTTGTAACATGATGTCACATGAATTCTGAACTGGCCCTCAGGACCTATCTCTCAACTGCTTTGCAATTAAATTCCCAAAAAGATTGGAGATGCTTTGTACCCCGTGTGTTTTTAAACCCCGACAAAAACGTCTGGCTCGTTATGTTGGCAACCAGACGTTTTTGTCAGTAGGTAGGCCAGGTGTTGTGAACGTACACAATACTTTATTTGAATCGACAGAAAATAGAGAACAAGAAAATAGAGAACTGTCTTTCGCAGAGGGGTTCTTCTTGAAGGAACGCATTAAAATGAAATAAAAAAACCGGCAACTTTATGGCGTAAGCTTGTTTTGAGCGAGGCTTCGATTAAATCACTTTCGCTATCGTCGATTACGTTTCTGGTAAACACGCAGAGTTGACGGTATAACGGACATCTAATCCGGATCCTGCGATCTTGATTGTCCGATCGAATTCACTTCATGTGATCGTGACTCGTTGTCGCGGTATGCGATGTCGAGCGTGGGTCGAAGTTGGCCGTTGAAAATCGCTTGCACGGCACACAATAAAATCCCGAGTTATCGATATGCACATACGAATCAATTGTCGATCCTTTACATATCATTTCAAATAGAGACCTTATATCAGAGTTTAGCTATGAACGATTATATAGTTTCTAAGTTTAAAAATAATCAGTTGGCTCATATTTCGATTGTTTAATACGAGGATTAATAAAACTGTCGCCATTGATTGTAAAATATTGCTACTATAATAACAAAAATCTCGCGCGATTCCAATTTATCGATAAAACTGCTCGGTACACTGAGAGAAAAAGATGATTGCAATTATCATAATTTAGCTATAATTTGTAATTACTTTTGGCACCAACTTTAATACTTTTTGGGGGTAGAGCTCTATAAATATAATTGTTCTTTATAGTATATACACTGAGAAAAAATATAATCAATTTTAATAATAAATATTTAATTGAATACTGCCGATTAAATATTTAATAAATATAAAGACATATTTATTTGATACAAGAAACATTAATTTAATAATCATTCTTTTTAATGAATAAATATTTATTTATGATAAGTAAATGTTTAGTTGGCAGTATTAAACTAAATATTTATTAAAATTGATATAAAAAATATTTTTTTTCTCAATGTACGATTGATACATTCGTATCCTGCACATTTCCAGGGTTGTCACAGAAAATGAATTTTTAAATTCCTTGATTTTTCTAGATTTTCCAGATAAAAATGGAAAATTTTCTATTGTATGATTAATATAAAATATGTAAATTTCAATATTTAGACTTAAGGATGATAGAAAAGGTAGTTTATATTATTAAAAACAACGAAAAAAATTCAAATCAGTAAAAAATAAATTAGTTTTGGAAAAAAATGCAACTATGACAAAAAAAAGGATCAAATAAAAACACTGAATAAAATATAAATAAATATAATATAAATTAAAATAAATAAAATAAATATAAATAAATATAAATATTTTATTAAAATCGTTTAAAGTGCGCAAGTTTTGAACGTATTTGACTATAACATTATATTTAAAAAATTATATATTAATTTCGAAATTTCAGACTTTTTTATTTATCCCTGACTTTTCCCAGTTTTTCCTGATTAATTTCAATTTCTTTAATAATAATAATTTTTTCCGGTTTTCTTGGTTTTCTAGGTATGTGGCAACCACTCTTTCTCTTTTTAAAAAAACTAAAAGGATTAAGTAAAAAATTATAATAGTATAATACAATCTTATTTAAATATACAATTTTTTTAAATACACAACTTTACAACTATTTTCTAAAGATGTTAAAGTATACGTAAGAATCTTTTAACTTTTTGTATATTTCTTAAAACGATAAAAAATAACTTGAGACACGAACGATCCATCATATGTGATAAAGGAACAGAAAATCATTGTGTGTATTAAGGATTTTATATATATATATTGCACTCAAAAATTCTAATTAAATCAACGGCATTTTGAAAGCGAACAGAATTTTTTGTTATCACAATTAGAAATTCTGTTTATCTTCACCAGAATACTATTCTCGTTGTTAGCGCCTTCTGTTGGTTTAATCAAAACATTTTTTCAATGTGCTAACAATGCAGCGATAATAATTAATAAAAATGCAGCTTTTAATCATAATTATTTTACCATGCAATAGTCACAAGTATAAAACACTTCACTGATTCAGTAAATCTACAATCGTAATATACATTTAGTTTTCTATGTCAAGTAGCAAAGTTGACAACTGAGTAACATTAACAATTTGTTAAACCATCAAATCTTCTTAGTTATAAATATGGAATTCGCAATAAGCTATAACTTTACTGTACTATCCAATCTATTTTTTTTTTGTATTTCCTCTCCGTATATCTTTCAGAATTGCGCTGATATCATATACGTGTTCTTTCTCACGCGCGTACAAGGTGTGCCATGCACTGTAAATCCAAGTGAATAATAATATGGCTTCGTGTGTGTGTGTGTGTGTGTGTGTGTGTGTGTGTGTGTGTGTGTGTATGTGAGACATAGTTTTCCATGTAAAAAATGACACCATTATACTCCACTTTAAATATGTAAATCTTTTTTTGTATGCAATATAACGTATTATTTTTACATGGAAAACTAAGATCCCTATTCTATAACTCTTAACGATAGTAAAGATGTCGTTAGATTGTCGTTAATGTATAGTTTTTTTTCTGCATAACGACAATGTACAATATTTTTACTGTTATTAGGAGTTATGGAATAGGGATCTTTCAAATACATACATCACACACATATATCTATAATAAAAGACATTTATTGTGCCTACTACACTTGGATACAACTTTACAGTGATATCTTTGACGATCCATTTGAAGAGTGCGATTCATGGTTCGAAATGGCAGTTTGAGATTCGCAAATAGTGTAAATGGACATATTCATCGAGGTCATGTTCGTTATTTAAAATTCATTGCCAATTCATTAGAGTAGAGGGGTTTTTCTGACGAAACCAAAGAACGAATCGCCGCGAATTGCGAATAGTCTGGTACTAGCTTGAGAGATCACACGAAACAAACAAATTGTTAAATCAAACAAAGAGACCTGGGACGCGATCGATAAGAGCTGCTCTATGCCGCTTTAATTCTTGCTACTGGATGCTCTTTCGAGACCCCACAGGCGATTCCTTGTTTTTTCGCCTTTCCTCATAAGGAAGTGGACAACCTTTGATGCCCAGATCGGGCACTCGACCCCGTCATTTCTTTTACGAACTATAAGCTTTCGTTTCTCGTAGTCCTACGTGACGAACGGTGATCCCGTTGATCGCGTTTCACCGTGAAATGCGGTGATTGTCGCGCGAGGACTACCACGTGACCGTGATATCGGTACTGATGGAGGTGTCGGAACGAGCATTCGCCAGACGTGAGATCGAAACGAGGTCAATTTTAGCTTCCCGAACTGGATAACAAGGTTAAATGCGAAAACGTCGCTACGTCGGAAATTCGCCGTGATTTATCGTACTGCGAATAGCGTCTTTCCACGATAAGCCGCACAAGCATTGTACACCGCACGCGACAGAAAGAAAGCGGTCGCGATCGAGAGCGGAGCTGGGCACGACATGAGGCGATTTTTAAAACCGTCACGATTTACTAAGAATAAAAACTCTCTCAAAAGAAGGAGAGGAGAGAAAACCCCGTTCTAAATGAGAGTATGGTAAAAGAAAACAAGAGGTCTGCTTTTTATTCCTACACTTTAGATTGTACTGAAACTCTTCCTCGCTTTCGCCAAATATCAAACATATATCTATCTCACTTTAAATTCCAACAGTGTATTAGCTCAGCCACAGAAAACAGACCTAAGGTATATCGTTGCACATAATGGCAGCAGCAGAGTGAGGGCAGCCAATCAAAAGTTGGTCACAAATACACTCGCAAAAAAATGTCAATTTCTGATTTCTGATTTCCGTCCATTTTCGCTGACAAATGTCAATTCCGTTGATGAATCTAAAAAATTTAATATATATAATATAATATAGCTCAAGTAATACAAAATTAAAACAAATTATGTTGAAAATGGCTATGAGTCAAATACAATAAATTCAGAATTAATGATATATATTAACATAAAAGTTACAAGTCAATAGCATTACAAAAATAAACGTTTCGACATCAAACAGGTTTCATTATCAATGTTAAACATGTAATCAATTAGATATAAACATAATAAAAATTATTAACGATTGACTATAAATATAAACTTATATTTGATGTAATGAAATGATGGCACAAAATTCACCAAATGATATCGATAAAAATATTGAGTCCAAATGGTTCCTTTGATTAAAAAATTTAATTGTTTTCTTATACATATATAGCAACGTTTGTGCGACTTTTATAATTTTTTGCAGCACATCGGCGTCTTGGACTCTTAATTCGTCTAACCCTTGATTGACAGCTAACTAAGATAACTTAGCATCAACTCTTAGCAATCATATTGCTTTTTGATATTTGCGACCAATTCCTGATTGATCGCAAAGAGTGCGGTCATTACTGGATGTTTTCCATTTGGTGACACAAGTGTCTTTCTATTTTTGTATACTCTCTGAATCAAGAAAGATAGAATGTTTCTGTCGACTTGTGTCGCTAAATAGAAAACATCCATTATGGAGTGCGCATCCACGGGAGTGATACACTTTATTTTCTTCCACCATGGACGAGGACGAGAGAGAGTCCCGTTTTCCCGGGAAAACAGGGAGCTACCAACGCGCCCCAGATTCTGACGTGCGCGTCTCGATGCTAGACCAGCTAGACACGCCAGACACGCGAAAGCGTCTCTCGTCGCCCCATAGGAGACGATCCTCGGACTTGGAACGTTTGCGCGTTCGTAATTCGTAGCAATTGCTCGGATATTCCGTCCGTAATTTCGTCCATTTGTCGACGCTTATTAAGTGCGCGACCACTTAACCCTTCCACCGGCAACTCCAACGTTAATTACGTTCGTTCCTGGATGGCCCGCGCCATGGTTGATGGATACGTCCGCCGTAATTGTGCTCCTCTCGGAAAACGTGACTGGCATCATTGCACCTTTGGATAAATTAACGGGAGAAAACAAGGACGAATTCGCTAATTGGATCGCTTGCTATCGGAGTCTTTTAATTCTCTACTATTCTCTATCGTAAATCGATTACACGTATTCGTGCGCTCGGACGAGTTCTAATTTCTACTTCTCGTAGCTATTTCGGACTCCCTAACGATTCTATACTCGTTCCCAACTTGGTATGCAGTTCTGATATCGTATTCACTCGGTATCAAGATGTAGATAACATTAAAAGATTCCGGATCCGTAAGGTCATCCAGGTAAACTTACTTTCGAAAAATAAACATCTAGAGTGACTGGGATTTCTCAAACGAGAAACGACGCTCTTGATAAATAATAAAAGTTTGCTTCCTCTCTATACTACGTCGGCTTAGAGAAAATTAAATGAATCAACTCGTGCTCTGGTAAGATTCGAAAGTGCATAAATATATCTGGTCCATTAAAAATCGAATCGACGATAAGAGTAATTAATCAGACAGATAACAAGTTTTCAGTTGAGCGGATTCATTAATATCCGGTCGTCGCCAATCGAAATGATTTTTTTCAATTATCTCGTATATCGGGTACTATGGTACTATCGTATTTTCTCAACGTAGTTCTGTCGATTGAAGGATTTAATAATTAATGATTGCAATTAATGATGACGATAATAATGACGATTCAAAAGTTAATTGCCAGTTTAAATACTTCTTTATCCCAAGTCCTAATATCAGATGTAAAATGTCATAAAAGAGTAAATAGAAATAAATCATCGAGCAAAAAATCAAGCGAAATTCGCAAAATTTCGTTAAATTTGCAAACGCGCCATAATAATTCGTTAACGCGCATACAAAAGTGTGCATATAGAAAAAAGATCATGTATTTCGTGCTGCATTGTCTGTATACTCTGCACGTGTCGGAAGACACGTGCCCGATGAACGAAAAGTGATTACAAAACTAATTCGGCGATGGAATGCTACGGAAAACTACTGTTTCTTTATTAACGACTAGAGGTTCTTTTTAGAATGCTACGCGCGGTAATCTGATCTAATTGACTGCTTCTCTTTTATAATATTATAATGATAATCAACACTTCTCTTGAAAAATATTTTAAAAATTTATCTGCTTAATTTGCAGTTAAAAAAACGCAATGCAAAAGCTCATACAAAGAGTACAAAATGAAAAGAATGTAGCGAGGAAAAAGGAAGAGGAATCTTATTCAAAATTTGCAAAGCTTGCTCGATTAAGAATGGATAATAATTCAGAGAAAGCTTTTATGATTTCTTGCTAAAATGTCGTCTAAGACTGCAAGTTGATGTGATTCAAAGATGTTAATCTTTCCCTAAGAAAATCTCTAATCCTCTCTGGCATACATTTATCTGTAGAATTTGATATTTAAAGAAGATCTCACATTAATTACATAGAAAGTCCCAGTGAAATTAGTTAGTTTTTACATATAATGTGGTGAACAAAAGATATCAGATACAAGACTCAATAATAGAATGGATAGTTTTTTAATTTGTATATCAAAAGATGTGATCACAAGTTTTATACTTTTCAGACACAACTCAAAAACTATTCATTGTTGAATCTTGTGTTAACGAACTTTTATTCACATATTTATAAGCTATATTATATGAGAAAATTAACTCATTTTACTGGAATCCAATTTTCCATATTATTAATGCGGAATCTATTAATTATGAAGTCTATATTAATTACAGAGTCTATTATATATAATAGTAAATTAGATCTCAATGAAATGAGTTATTTTCACATTATAATAAATAAGAAGGAAAGAAAGAGAAAAACATAAAT
>NW_017259581.1:1344852-1351809 GCF_001594045.1 Atta colombica | reverse complement strand
ATATATAATTATATACACAGATAGATAACAATCAGTAAAAGGACTCTGCATTAATTACATGGAAAATTGGCTCCCGGTGAAATGAATTAATTTTCACATATAATGTAGCTTATAATATGATGAACAAAAGATGTCATAAACTCAATAATGTAGTAGTTTTTTAACTATGATGCATCATTATAGATGCTCCATGAGCCTAAATTTTATGCCTCTTTAATACACTAGCCTTTGACAATAGCTCCAAAACTATTCATTATTGAGTCTTGTGTCAATGACATCTTTTGTTCTCCACATTATATATAAGTCATTGTATATAAGTCCACATTATATATAAGTCACATTATACATGAAACTCCAACTCATTTTACCGTGACCCAATTTTCCATATAATTAGTGCGGAGTTCTATAGATTGTTATCCATCGTATATATTCTTGTGATTATATCTTCTTTTTTCTTCTTTATTAAATTAGCAGAGTGTAATAAATCATACCTAATAATAACAAACCAATGAAATTTGAGGAAAGAAAGAAAACGTTTGTATCTTTTTCTTCGCATTCTTTGGAATTCGACCGAATACCGAGGTATTGTTAGCACGTAACTCCTGAAAGGTCAGAAGAGACGAGCGGACACGCTCCGCGGAAACGTTGGTAGAATCGATAGTAAAAGGCAACGCGGGTCTCCATAGCGTGGCCTTCTTGATCTATCGTAATTGCGCTAAAAGTCACCGTGTGTTCCATCCATGCGTTATTATAGTCCTGCAAATGACACATGAATTAACCCGGCAATGCGACTCTCATAAATGTTTGCGCTGCTTTAGATGAAGTTTCGCCTATGCTCTCTAATTTCGAACGAACGCCTAATTGATATTTGGAACCTAATTGACTTTAAATAAATGAGAATCGATCAAGAACCACACATTATTGATAATAACTCGGTACATCCCGGCAACGAGCTGAGTCTCGATTAAATTTCTGCGCGTGAATCATAAGCGTGCAAACGCGGTTTATCGATAGCGATGGTAATAGAATGCACTTTATACGTAAGAAAATGGCGACGATTAAAGATCGAGAAATACGATCGGACACTGTCGGCATTACGGATCTGATAATCGCGGCGAACCGAAAAGCCTCGAATAAATCGGTCTCGGGTGCCAGGCTTGCGTAAGACTATAGCGCGATAGATAAAGACATGCATTATTCCGCCGAGCGAGTCTCTAGCCTGCGAAAGCCAGGGCGTACTTTCAGACGTTTCCTCGGACGTTTCAAAATTTCAAGGCTCGATGGGCCGTGCTAGAAGTATTCGCCATTTTTCGGGATTAAGAGACTATTCCGATTCGTCCCTCGTAACCAAAAGGAGCCGAGGCGGGTGTATAACGTACAGTACCAAAAAAACTGTTGGCCGTGCAAAGCTTGCCTGTCCAGCTTTCTCCACTTAATCGATCATGCGTCGTAACACGCGGCACGGCTATAGCCCGATATAGTTGTCCCGATTCTATCCAATTCCAGTTCGCGCATAATTTATTAAGGGCTGCTTGGGAACGTGAAACATATCCAAGGAAGTGACCGGCCTGCCGGTCGGTTGGCCGGCGAATAGGATCATTATCGTGGTCGATTTCCATGCCATCGCTCGCATGTCGGGCGAAATAGAGCAAACCGGAGCATGCGTTATAACAAAACTCAAACCGTACGTGGCTTTCTAATCCGTTGGTTAATATATATAATATATGCGCGCGATTCAGTTGACACCCGCGATCCGGCATATTTGAAATTTTTCATATTTTTCTCGGGATTTATCACCGTGACTTACAATGTCACGCTGCAGAGTTCCACTGAAAAAAATGCCTATCTTAACGCGTGAACGTATTCGTTCCCATAAATTTATTCCACGCGTTTTCATTTGTTCGCTGCGGTGTACTTCTTTTCGTTCCAATTGCTAACTTGCGTCCCGCTCAGTGCAGCTGGTATATTTCCGTTCCGGAAGTAAATTCAAAAGGCTGTTATTGCGCTTCCGCATGGTCATATATTGCGACATCTCGGTATATAATGCCACGTTTGTTGTGTAGCATTACGGTATATACATTCGTTTGCAGGAAATGATACAACCTCAATTACAACCTCAAGAAAATAAGATTGTTTTTAAATTTAATTAAAGCTTCTTAAGTCTTATTAATTAAAATCTGAATGAATGAAAACGAAAAATGTAAATTATCATTCGTGCATTTTGCGTTTGCAGTTCCACTTGCAATTATATTTCGAAAACGTTTTTGCAAAGGAGTAAATTAGTGCTCGTCAATTATTTCCGTTTATATATCTTTCTGGAGAGAAAAGAATGATTACATAACATGAATCTAATGATGGGGGGTTGACAAATGGCAATTGCAAGATGAACGAATGAGTTTTAATTAACACGCTTAATGTTAATGAATGCTTTTGCTTATCTTTACACTGTTAGAAATGTAAACACGAGCTTCCTTTACATGTAAATAATTACTCGTAATTATGAATGAAATTAAAAGTAATGAATGATTTAACTGAAAATTAAGTTACAATAGTTATTTAAATGAAATTCATTTCATTTATGAAATTTAATGTACTTTTAATAAAATTTTATGAAAAGTAAATTTCCTAAATTTTCATGAAAATATTTAAAAGAACATTAAATTTTGTATACATGTATACAAATATACTTTTTAATTTATAAATACATTAAACTTACAATGTAATGTCATGAAATTAAATTCAAATTGTGTAACTTAAAAGTTAATAAAATTTAAGAACATTTCTAACAGTGTAGCTGATCGATTAAGACTTATCCGATCGAGAGAAATGATTACGAAAACGTGGGAAAGAATTAAAAGGAAAGAAAAGAAGTAGGTGTAGGATATTACGCTGAGAGCCTTCGGGAAATCTGACGAAGATAGAAATTAATGAAGATAGGAATTAATGAAGATTATAGCCTATTCTTTTTAGCTGAACTTCTTGCACAATTAATGTTAATGAACGCTTTTGCTTATCTTTAGATTCAAACTCATTTCGATTAAGAAAAATCATTATGAAAACGCGGGGGAAGAGAGAAGAAAGGAAGTAGGCGTAGGGCATTGCGCTAAAAACCGTCGGGAAATCTGACGAAGGTGGGAATTAATGAAATTCCGAAGAAGTAATAATGCCTCGTACGCGCGTTCTTCGAAAGCCGGACAAAAATGGGTCAAGCGCGAGAAAATCCGAGCAGGATGCGCGTTCACCGCGATCGTATCCGGAACGACGATATGACAATTTTCAGCGGCGCTTTACGGCCGACCACGTCACATCGACATCCGCCGAATTTTATTTTGCCGAAATTACGACTTCCCAGGAGGTAGGCGACGAACTGCAATAGAGTGAATTTTACGAGGTGTCACTCAATACAACTGAGAGACTTTCACCCAATGAATTCTGAATAAAACACACGCCGCTTCAAATTTCATTGTCTATTTCAATAAATGTATTTTTGCGAGAAAAATAGCAAAGTTTCTCTCTTTCTCTCGGCTCGACAAGATTAACGATATATGGATGAAGTGTCAATCACAGATTCCTGTAATTTTGGCGTTATACATACATCCTCTTTCTCGGTGTGATCGTGTATGATACGTTGCTATTCTCGGAGAAAACCGAATCGGCGAAAATTCCTCTCATATGCCGTTTCTATGACGACAAAATGGAAAGACATGTTCGATCGACCAATGCGACGAAGAGAGAATCCTTAATCTTTCTATCGCAAAGCGTGATGGACCTCTCTGAAAGATTCTTCTGGATTACTATGTCTATGATAAATGACTCGATAAACAAAAACAATTTGTCCAGAATCCAGGATATTATCGTTTCTTATAAATCTAATGACATTTTGTTGCATGTCTCCTATAGTATTTAAAACTAAAAGGTATAGAACGATAAATAGTTGCATTACAGACTTTCTATAATTAGTTTGAATTTCATATATGTTACCTTGAATTTCATATACGTTGCTTTCATATAGGTACATTATCGGTCGAATTTTGCACAGGAGGGAAGTCAGCTGGAAAATTAATTCCCTCCATCGTATTACCGAGAAATCACAGTCGATCGCTCCGAAGTGTGCAAGAATTCGTTAATTAAGATTTAAATTATATCTTAAAGTATCTCTCAATCAAATATTTGAGTATCAATAGTCACGAATGGACTGTTATGTTATCGAAAAAATGACGTATACTCGAGATTTCTTATAGAATGTCCAGAATGATTTTTAAATCGATTTCATTTTAAAGAAATTTCGAACAGACCCTTTAATATAGAATGTTCGATAACAAGATTTCGTAAAGCTATATCATTTGCAATATTAAACCGAAAAGATCTGACGTTGTTTGCATGATAATACATGATTACGTTGCAAATTATTTCGTGACCTGTGTACTAATTTCCGTTAGTACTACTCGAGTTGTACTACCAATATATATAATTTAGAAACAAAATTCCAATTACCATTTTTAATAAATAATAAATGTACAAGACATCACGATAATTGAAAAAAAGTATCGTACTACGTTAATTAGTTTTAGTAGAACTCTTTAAAATCATTTTAAATAGAGTTCTGATTTTTTCGACTTTGGTTTTTTAGCATAACAAATAGCGGAGTTCTTTTTATTTTTTATAAGGAACTGTAGAACTATTAAAAAGAAAAAAAAGTACTACTAGAATCACTATTTTTTTTTATATTAATAGAATGTGGCGCTAGCTTTACAAATCCATCAATTTGGATTGTGAAGTAGTTAGTACATCGTTCTATTAATATAAAAAGAAATAATGACAATCCCAGCATTTTTCATAGTTTTATAGTTTTTTATCAAAATAAAAAAAAAGTTATTTATACTAAAAAATCAAAACTGAAAATATGGTGTGCTAACTTCGGGAATCTAACATTTCTTTTAAAGTACAAAAAAAGAAAAAGACAAATATTTTTACTTTTAGCTACAGTTATAGTATTACACTTTTGTTTCTCTATATCTTTTGTTCCATCTGGAATTCTCTTTCGTTCGTTCTGTTTAACTGTACCTATTTAATCTAGAAAGTAAGTTAAGAGTGTCACTGTTACAAATACGCTTTTTAAAATGTTGAAACTTATAATACTCGATGAGTGTATCGTATTTTATATACTTGTAAATACAGTTAAAATTGTTTATCTGTGTTCACATTATTTGACATCAAATACATTAGTCCACCCTTCTGTTTTCTCTATGAAATGCATATACACAGACAGTAATGCGTAAAGTTATCTCGATATTTATGCATTACATGTGCCATTAGAGCTGGGAAAATTATCGAAAGTTTCACGAAAATTCTAATCCATTAGTAATAAGAGATATTCTCTCGCTACAGATATTTAGAAAACAAATACGCAAACGGTTATAAAATTAATCAAGTAATAATACAAAAAAATCGTAAAAGAGTATATAGAGATTTTGACGAGTGTTTCAGAAAGAATAATGTACGAATAAGCGTAACCATTCACCGCTGGCGTGCTTACAAAGAAAGCGCAAACGCCGCGCAACGTGTAATTATATGCATATTTGTTCGTTCACAATTTTGACGGCACGCAAAGGTTTCCGCTCCAACTTGGTCACGCGATTGGAAATCAACCCGCGGAATACTCTAACATCAAAGAACATCCGTGCGTTCTCCAAATTGCCGCAACGTCGTTCGGTAGTTCGAACCAAATTTTAGCCACCAACTGAAATTCTCTGAGCCTCAAATCCTGCTCAGTTTTTTGACGAGTGATGGAACGAAGACCTTGTCGAAAATGTATAACAGACGACGAGAATGAGGCGGTTGTTGGGACTGCAAACAATAATTTCAAACTCGCAATAGAAAATGAGAACGGTTGACACAACTGCGTACGACTTCTCGAAGAGTGCGAGCAAAAACAAAGAGGAGAAGGATGAGTCGGAGGAACGCACAACGAGCTGCTTCATCATGCTGGGAAATCAAAACACGAAGGACAAGGCGTTGGAAAAACAGGGAGCTCCGTAGCTCGCGTGCATAACGTGCGACATGAATTAAACATACGCTGTTCACGATCCGGACGACGGAGGTTGAGGCGAATGCCGAGAAGCGTCGCGTTGGCAGGGAGATGAGGGGAGGAATGAAAAGACAACTCGGTGAAATTGAAGTCGGACGAGGGAAAAGACGGAAGCGAGAAAGGCAAAGAAAGAAGTGTACACGCTGAAAACTTTCAACCGTTGCTGAATTGTAGGATACGTCCTAAGACACATTCAACGGTATATACCTGTTGGAAAATAGGTACTTCAATTAAATTAAATATGTTTCGCTAGATGCGCAAACCGTAAACTTATATCACCATCTCCGATTGAAACCATCGATGTTCTTGGTTCGATTTTCATTATGCGCTCCGAGTAAAGTTCGCAACTCGTGAAGCGTCCTATCGACCTCAATATTAGTTATTCGTAGTGCCCATCCCTAACCGGGGGTCTGCCCAATGACTGGAAGGACAATAGCTGGAGTTTACGAGGGCCGGTCTGAAACTTGGCTCCAACATCGAACAGTACATGGAACTCAAAACTCACCCCCGTGAACGAGCACGTCCGCGACGACCTCGAGTCCTCACCCGCTATCCAGCCACCACTCTCGCGTACTCGTTCATCTTCGGCTATCTCCGCTGACGATCGGTCGCGCGCAGCCCTCTCCGACAAGGTGGATAGGATGACCGGGGAAAGCAACCAGCGGAGAGGGTGCGGTCGAGAATGCGGGAAACGACGAGGCAAGCGGTTACGAGAGCGGATGGTCCGCGGTTTTACTAGCGATGAGAAGCGACAGAAATTCCGCAGAAAGATAGAGAGAAAAAAAGAGAGAAAAGACATGAATTTTTGGTTCCTTTTCCTCATCCCTTTCTTGTCCTTTCTGGATTCCTAATATATATATATATATATA
>NW_017259581.1:1344156-1344779 GCF_001594045.1 Atta colombica | reverse complement strand
TATATATATATATATATACGTAATATACAAATGTGCGTTTGTACACAGACTCCCTCAGCCGTGACTTCCCCAACGCACCTCAGGCGAGAGGGAGCGCGCGAATAGAAGACATCCACAGTCAGATACGCGTACACACATCCTTTCATACATGCGTATGTATAGGTACCGTACAAACTCCACGTATATATACGTACAGCATCGGCAGAGGGGTCTGGTGCATCACCAACAACGAGTTCCCCGATCGTTCCCCTCCATACGGATTAGATCCTTCTCGCTCGATCCTTTGGCTCCTCTCTTTCGCGCGCATGTTTTCCGCGTGCTGGCCCCTCTGACCCACTCGTTGCCGCTCTACTCTCTCGCGCAAACGCTTTGTGCTCGCATTCTCCCTACCATCCTGATGTTTTATCCTCTTTCAGCTCATATAGGTTTCTATCTCTCCCTCTTGCATCTCCTATCCCCACAGGAATATGCTCGACGTAGCAGCAACGACGGCGGTGGAGGTGGAGATCGTGGTGATGGTGATGGTGATGATGGTGGTGGTGGTGATGGTAGTGGTAGTGGTGATGGTGGTGGTGGTGACGACGACGACGACAACGGCGGCGGTGGCGGAGGTGACGGCGGCG
>NW_017259581.1:1334192-1344056 GCF_001594045.1 Atta colombica | reverse complement strand
CGGCGGCGGCGGCGGCGGCGATAGCGGCGGCGGTGTTGCTGCTGGTGGTGTGTGCGCGCGCGGTGCTGCCTTACGGCATATCGGTGCGGACGGTGGCTTTAGATTCGAAGCTGCGGAAGAAGGGCCGCGAGCTCGGCCGTGCTCCGATGGCCTGATACGTACTGCGAGACGCATTCATGAAGCTCCACTGCCCTGACTCGTCGAGTGAGTAGTAGAGTTTGTGACATTTCATTGCTCGGTGCTGGTCGAGGTGATGGTCGAAGGCAGCGTCGAACCAGCGGGATGACGCGACAGTAGGATAGGGGAGGGAAATACTCGCCGTGTCGTACCCCGTCGTGCACTCTCTTTTCTCCCTGGCAGTCGCTCTCCCTTCCTCTCATAATGCGATCATCCACGAGAGTGGCCTCTTCGCGGAAACGCCGTAGTGAATTGTCTGCTCGACGACGACGGTGACCGCACGATGACGACGACGACTACCAAGACGAAGACGATGACAATGGCAATGGCAAGCGAGTCCTCGAAAACGGACGACCGTCAGTGACGCGACATCATCAGGAACGTCGTGTTGCGATCGTCTCTCCTTCGTAGCGGTCGTTAAATCGGCGTGGGTCGATCGAGAGCCGGGGAGAGTAGGGAGAGGAGGAGGCGATTTTTAGCCGGCGGAGGGAACGGCGGGAGAGAGAGAGAGAGAGAGAGAGAGAGAGAGAGAGAGAGAGAGAGAGAGAGAGAGAACGCGCGTTTCCTCCTCGAGGCCGATTAACAGTTGGCCCGAGGGACGCGAAACGATCGAGTCGGTTTCTTCGGTGCAGTTGCGAGCCTCGGCCTCGGCCGAGGCGCAATAAATATCGACCACGGGAGTGGAGGCTTAGCGATGCGAAAAGTGGACCATTCGATCGGGCCACGTCATATCTCCTAGCATCCGGCATCGTCGTCGAAAAGGCGCGAGATGCATTACGATCGTGACATGTGCACGTTCCCGGGGGGATGATTCGTGCGCTTTCAATTATCAGCGCGCGAAGCCCCCCGGGGGTCAGGTTTGCGCCCAGACCATCTCTCGTAGTAGGTTCTTCGCGATTAAACAAAACATTGGTGCGAGGCTGACGTTGGTTCTCGGAATGTCGAAAAAATGCTGGGGCGGGGGTTGAAGAAACGTTGGTATAAGGGTGCGACTATAGCAGCGGCAACACTACAAAATATAGCATTTCGAAATGTCGGTATATATAGGGGAAATGTATAATATCAATTCTCTATAGTTCCTGTCATATTGAACTATGACCAACGGTACGGTTTATCTATAGTAGTGCTAGAAATATCAGTAGTAACGTGGATCTCACGGCATTTCGATATGCATATTGATGAACGTTTCGGAATTGCTGATACATGGTAGTACGATGATGCATTTATGGCAGTGCCAACGCAGTGATAGTGTAAGGTGATAGTGCTCATGCGACGCATTGCACTTTTCGGATGTCCTACCGCACTGTTAACGCAATATTAATATATTAAGGTACGTGTCTATATCAGTAACTTTTCATTATAATTATTTCTAGCTAAAAATATACATATATCTATCTCCAAAAATTTCAACGATAATTATCTATTACGATTAACAAACCGTAAATATTCGAACTTTTTTTTAGAGACATGTTAAAATGTTCCCAAGTATAATACATGGAAAATTTCGACAATATTGTGTATAAGCGATTTATCGCGTTTCATCAGCTTTTCATTGTCCATTATGCCTTATTTACATGTTGAATATATAGCTCGTATCGTTTCCTAGAAATCTAATAATCTGACAGACTGTGTCAAGGCAAATTTGGCCGATTGACACCGTGAGGTAATAGATGACAATTAAACCGGTAAATATCCCGAAAATGTTGATCGATTTTTTTTTTCATTATGCAAGCACACCTTAACTTGTTAGTATCGACATGATAACATCGATGGAGCGATGATAATTTGGGTTTGCATTATCATACAATATCGATGAGCCTGTTTTGGAATTCACCTGTCTGCGTAACTTTTCAAGGGCTGATGATTCATGCTTAATTAAACGCGCAATTCGTTATTAAGGAATGATTATTAACCGAATTTCATTTTTGCTTGTGTTTCTGTGTTTAAAGATTATGACACACAAAACAATAACTAAATAGTAAGCAAATCAACATTTTGGATTTTAAAAAGAACAAATTTTGATCCAATAAAATTATTTTTAGATCCGATATAGCTAAATTTTCCAAATATTCTAACAAAATCATGTTTTTTTTCGTATACTGTTTCGTAATCATTGTCTTAGGATCTTTACTGTGATTGGCCAATTCGTTTACTGTTTATGTTTTACTGTGTGCTATGGGCTTAAAGACTTATTCATCTCGTAGTTTATCTCAGAATTAAATTCGTAATAATTGAAGAGAAGTTATAACTCACAGGAATTGTAAATGTAACGACTGTTTACAATTTGAAGTCACATATGTGGTGTGAATAATTTTTATGCAATTTGTGAAATAAGAATTAGACGAGAAAACTGTAACACAGAGGATTAAAATGATTAGATCTTCAAAGTCAAGGTTGTATCTTCTTGCTTACTGGATATCATGAGCAATTCTCAAGGATATTTCGCATTTCACGCAAAGATCCACAGCATAAAGTCGTGATACAGCAGATCCACAGATCTGTTGTATCACGACTTTATTCGGAGAACCAAAAAAACTGACATTCTCTATTCTTCTCTAATCGCTATTAATTTGGAGTTAATGGTGCACCTATTGGACTCACTCACTTATAAGTCTCTTTATCAAAAGTGTCAAACAATTAAATTTTCTTTATGTTACATTTGCAAATTTGAATTATTCTTATAAATATATTTATAATCGTTTATTCTTTCTTATATAATTATATCATTTTGGTTTCTTGAAATTGATTAGTGTGCTTTTTAATTAACACAAGTTACATCTTACAGATGTAACGTCAGTAACTATGTTACAGATTTTAGCATCAGGAGGGTTAAGAATGAAAATGTACAATAATAAGATATTTCAGATCGCGCTATATGAATAAATCAAATACACTTAAATTTATAGTGTCAAATTTAACCTAATGTAAGTCATCGCTGCTCCTATTAAATATATCGATATTTTATACTAAAACGATAATTAAATTTAACACTATAACGTATCAATTTGACACTATATAGTGTCAAATTGACACTGTATAATGTCAAATTGATATTGTATAGTGTTAATTTTAATTATTGTTTTAGTATAAAATAACGTAATTGAGAGTAGGAGCAGTGGCGATTCATCTCAAGTTAAATTTGATACTATAGATTTAACAGTATAAGTAGAGAAAGGGCGCTAATAGATCTAAGATAATTACATTTTACATTTTTACATTTTTAAATGTAAATTTTATCTTTCAGTTAAACTACGCGCTGCTTACTGTCAGATTTAAAACGCAATAAGCGTTTTAAAATTCATAAACTGAAGTTAAATAATATCACAAATTAAATTCAACATCGATTTAATAATAATACTACTAACATCTTAAAAATTTGTAAAGAATTTGTGAGAAATATTACCTCAATTAAGATTAGAACTCTCGACTATCCGAATATCGAAGAAATGTCTTTTCCCATTCAACCACTGAAGTATGTAGTAATATTTACTATTATTATTCAACTAATGAAGCATGTAGTAATATTTGTTATTATTATTCAACCATTGAAGCAATTTATTATTATTATTATTATATATTATTAACAAATCTCTCAATCAATATTATTCAATCAATAAATATTAAAAAAGCAATATTAACAAATCTCTCGATCAATATTATTGAGCATTAATTTAGCCTCGACCGGATCTTTTTTTATTGGACCTTTCTTTACTCATTTGAAAATGTACAACTCTGTCGCAAATGTAATTGTTAGATCAACTACAAGATAATTTTTCATAAGTTGATTAACTTATAATTAGACTTAAACTGATATTCCAATGGACTTCATCTATAACGAATGAAGATGTCATGAATGAAGCTTATTGAGTAAAACATCAGATTAAGTTTAACCACCAAATTAATTAGATAATGAAAAATCGGGCCTAAATATCTTTAAACATCGAAATTAGAACACAATTAGAAACAAAGTTGACAGCTATCCCTTAATAAGTGCGGACCGCGCACTTAATTAGTCCTTGAAAAGTCACGTGTAACAGAATACAACGATACGATTTAAAATACATATTGCGCGATCGTGAAACTGCAGTTTCACAATACTATGATCGATTCAAGCAGCTCGATTGCTGCTTTTACCGGCATAGAGTTGCGCGGTATGAAAATTCAATTAAAATTTCCATCTATCGCATCTATTGTTCCGCAAGGCGAGATTGGACGCTTTCGACTGATTGTCCTGATTTCGCCATTTTATTTACCGACGTGGCATCGTATGGCGACTCGGGAGACGTGGACTAAAATTGCGTCGTCTCCACGGAACCGTTCGTTCAATCAATTTAGGGGTTATTTCGGAGTAATACTCACCCCCGGGTTCGTTACTTGGGAAAACTGACCGATTATATCGCGTTTGCAGGAAACAAAGGACACAAAGTGTATTTATTTTTATTTGTTTTGTTCGTCATGCCGCTCTGTCGCTTGCAACATACTGTGCTTCGGAATTATACACAATAAACTAAATGATTTTGAGAAAACAATTCGACAATTCGTCAATGCGACTTTTCTCAAAGTTGTACTATACTATGAAATAGCAATCGAAGCATCTAAGAATCAAAGAAAATTTAAATAGTCCAGAATTCGAGAAATCCGGAAAAGCCGACCATTTTATTCCTTTTCTCACAATTGAAAAGGGTTAATGCCGCGCACGCTTTCTTCGTGTTTGCTGAATGTCCCGCATCTGAATAGAAAACAAGGAAATTCGTTATCGGCCGCACAAAGCTTCTCAGGGAAATGAGTCCCCGTCGAGAGAGAATTCCGCGAGAGTTAATCCCATAGAAAGGCGAGCTTAGTGTCTCTTTCCTCGGAATTTTATGACGGCCTTCTTCCAAGACAGTGATTTCTCTTACTGATATTACTTATTCGAGCTTTTCTTAGAATTGGCCCGAAGCGCTATTTTTCCTGATTTTCCTTCACGCACTTTCCACGACGTGTTGCGAATGTTACAATAATCCTTATACCAAATCATCTCGCAGATGTGGCGATTATGGAAGTACGGAACAACGGATGCAAAATATATTATGATTAAAAATATAGAATGAAGTGGATATTCCCTCTTTTCATTTACTACCAGAATCTGACACACATTGTTTTCTTGTTTATTTAAAGCCAACTCTACGCATGATATATGTATGACATTGGCCAATGTGATATCGTATATGGATCGTTATATAGTCAATTTATATCACGTACATTGCCAGCATTGGTATTCGCCAACATTTTATGATGACATTGTGATTTTTATGAAAAAAAATATTTAAAAAAGAATGCTCAACAATGTACGTTAGCTCGATTTAGGTAATTGGATACATACATTTGGCAAAGCAAATTGCGCTTCATAGAGCGCTATTTAATTATTTAAAGTGATTTTGCCAAGAAACATTGACATTCGATAATATATTGCATTTCAAAAAGTATGTAGCAAATGTTAAATATATTTACTAATAAATATTATATTTTATATATACAAAGAAACTTGTATTGGCTCTTATAGACTTTTCTTTTTATTTATTTGATTGTACAGAATGCGTCACTAAAATCCGGACAAATCGAACATTTTCTTTAAACAAAATGTTTTTAATGAAAAATTAAATATTACAAAAAATCCTTTTACGTGGCACTTGGAGGATCCCTGTAGTACAATTATTCGATATATTCCCCATTAGCTTGAATGATAGCCTCTATTCTCGATCTGAAGCGTTTCGCACGCTGTAATGTAGCGCTGTCCATGCCAACGAATGCTGCCTCAATAGCAATCTTTAAGTCGCATTGGAAATGAGAGACTTGTTTGTTACCCTTTCAACTACGCTACATACGTAGTAGTTCAAGGGATTTAAATCTGAGCTGTTGAGAGGCCAGAATGAGAGCCGAGGTGAGCAACTTGGCTTGTCCTGGCAGCCTCAGAGAACATCTGTCGTATTTTTAATGTATATGATTTGTATCGAAGGTCCTCCTCGGTAATTCGACGCATTGTTGGCTCGCTTACATCAACAATCGATGCTAATTTTCACAACGATTGCCCTGGGTCATCCAAAATCAGCGCTTGAGCCCTTTCAACGACTGCTGGAGTCCTCGCGGTGCGTTCTTTCAAGTGATTCTTCCTCGCTGGCATACTGGAATCTTAGACTGTTATAAAGCCGTATATTTTGCCACAACGTCATAAACAATTGATCTCGGGTATCCAAAGAACCGAATTATTTCTGTTGCTGAGCGCCCAGCGCGAAAGCCTTCAATGATCGCGGCTGTTCGATTATACTCCGCACTTGGTTTCAACATCGCGGCCATTTTGAGAATATGATTGTTTACTAGAAGCATCAGACTTTCTCAGACGCCAACAACTTCTGGCGGAGGCACAATATAACGGAAAATTTAAATTGAAATTTGTCTGGATTTTGACGCACCCTATATATTACTCGAGCCTTTACTTTACTTCTTGCATGTTAAATATGTCTTTGAAAAAAAGACATGCACGCACCCATATACTCATACATTCTTTCGTTAAAACTCTCATTTTGCAAAATAGCTAATTATGTTTTTTTTGTGGAATAAAACAATTAATTTATAAGCTATTGGTATCAAAACAATGATTTCATAAGATACTCATTCCCTTACATGCGGTAAAGTTATTTTTCTGATAGAGCAACTAATAAACTTATTGGATTTCATATTTTGATATCAGTTATCAATGATTCAATAACGAAGTTATGCCAGAATTAGAATTTGAAGGGAAGTGCAACGCAAAAATTAAAATAAATAGATAAAATAAACCCCGAATCAAAGTAATGATGAGACAAAATTTCAGATTCGAGCAGCCGCTTATATCTTAATGACGCGTTACACGGATTATTAATTACGGACAAAATGAGAAAATGAGACTATTGTAATCCCAGCCGGTAGCCGAGGGTTAACGATTACGCGACGAGAGACACCGCCGCCTCCCCACGCGTGCTTAATTGATTTCCTGTAGTGAGTGAAAACTCGCCTGTAATTGAGCAAGACATTAATAACTCTGCGCACTGAATAATTCGTAGAAACGTACGTTCCCAAAGTCTCAGGACATGCCGGAGGACTTATCGATTTCAGATTAGCACGTAAATTGGCAGGCGAAGAGAGGGTGCAGGCTTGGCGAGGATGCAGGGGAGGAATGTGCTTTCGCCCACGCATCTGCTTGCCCTCAGGTCATTTGGGGATTCATTTTGATATTCTGGCTATTCCCCTCTTTTCTATATCGAGCGCTTGCCAATCGGAATTCTGTCTTCTCGTTCTATTCCATTCTTCTATCTCTTACTCTATCTCGAATTATACTTTTCTAAAAGCGTTTTCAAATTTCTTGCTCGCGACTTTCTCGAGTATTGTCGATACTGCCTTTAAGAACGAATCCAATTTTAAGCTCGAAAGTAAGACGAGACGAAAGTTTTGTAACAGATGCCGTAAAATGACCAACTTAACAACTTGTTTCGTTGAAAACGGAAAAATTCGACAGTCAGCGTATTGGAAGAAGAAGTACAATGGAACTCGGAGTGACTTTAAAACGCGAGTTTAAATTATTTCAACAGTTGAAATATCAGCATGGTGTTGCATGACTCAATGACTTGTGTGTATCCTATTTCCTTTTCCCCCCTATATTTCTCCTATATGCCTTCTCTTTAGCTAGACGAGAACACTACCCCCATTATCGCTAGTCGAATAGGTTTGGGTTCATCAACCCGAGATACATCGATATATCGACGGCGGCTTTATCTGACTGCCCGACTACACCTGATCACACATGCACAAAGCCATCTCCATTTTCAGGATGGTACTCGGTTTTTTCATCGCGTCACAGCCTTGATGGCGATTTGCGTTGACCTTGCATTTTGTTCGAGAGATCAGTCGGATGGTAACGTGATATCATAAGTAATACGATATCATCAGTAACGCGATATAGCGTCATAGTGTCATTTTTAACGGTGAAACTTTGAATTTTCGCGAGTCATTCGCGTTTTGCCACAAGTTTCATGAAAACTTTCGGGCGACCTGTATTGTACTTTTAGCGCTGAATGTGATAGCCTGACCCTTTTTTTCTTACAAATTTTCATGGAAGACCTTCTTTTTTTTATCTTGACGCGCAAATCTCCCGACTGGATGTTCCGTTTCTGTTGAAAAAAGTCGACCACATAAAGCCCAGATTATATCTTGTCTTATGAATTTCCCGATGGTCAAACCGGGAAACGTTTTCCGGATTTACGAGAAATACTGCGGAGAGATTTTTATTCGAAACTATGAGAAAACGGCGGATATAATAAAGTAAATCTTCATCCGCAACCTGAAACAAGAAGGGAAGCGCATACAAAAGGAAAGCGTTTATAGCGTCGAACCGGCGCATTTTGCCATTTGCCGTTTATTATTGTCGCAGTTTGTTGCATGAATACGATGCGGAACCGCGGAAACTGAAAGGCGGAAGTAGAACGAATCCCGGGTAAAATGCCAGGTTTTCTTTTATTCAAGCTAAATGATCTGTCCGAAGATGCTTTTATCTATCCAATGACTTTATATATGTGTTACTTACGTATCTTATTGTCAAATAGATTGTGTATCTCATGTAGATTGCCGCAGACGTACGAGAAATAAATCGAATGCTCGCGAAATTAAAACGCAATATTCGACAAAAACTTTATTATTTATTATTATATCAATAATTGATCTGTCGTTTAAATTTCTGCTGGCTTCTTCGACATAAGGATAAAAGAATAATAATTTGAAATTATGATTTATGAGCTTTCAAATCTAACAAATTGATCTTTCATTGGTAATGTTTTCTCTGAAATTTCTCTGAAATTTTCATCCTCAGTTTTTCTGTAACCTGGGTTTTTAAATTTCAGTACAGATTTTTATCTATTGTTTCGGGCTGTATAAAAATCTGAAAAAAATCTTATATATTCGTGAAAGCTTCAAAAATGAAGTTTTGCTTTCACAAATTTTATTATCATAGAAGTTGGATTTTACGTTTTTTACAGATTTAAATTTATCTACCAGAATTTAAAAAAAATCAAATGTGCTTTGAAATCCAATATTGCCGATGAAGGGTAAACATTTCGAATTGCAGAATTGAATATTTTCACTTAGAACTCTTTAAAAATAAATTTCTGTTTATAATGATTTCAAAATTATTTATCTCCTCTCTTATTGTTAATTCAAATCTTATAAATAACCTTATAAATTATATTATTATTATAATTCTAGTCGTTCACTTTCCCATAAATGTTAGAGAATTAGAGAGTCAATTGTATGGAGATGTTGGATCAATTAGTGCCAACGACATTCGGCAAATATATAGTCAATAATATCAATTGTAAAAATAGCTTACGTAAATGTCCTTTAATATGTACAAATGTTTCTGTTTCTACGAGTTAAATGCCTGATATTTCTGTCCACTTTTCTTAATCCGATGTGCTTTGATAAATAATGAGAGCGACACGTTCTCGTCAGAGGAAGTATATCAAAAGACAAAACATTAAAAATTGAACGAACTATAGAGATGTATGAGAAAAGTAGCTTTAAAATATCGAGTAGATATTCCTAAAATTTAGAGGTTCAAATTCGTAGGTACAAGTACCGAAAAAATCGAAATTCGATAATATAAAAAAATTTGATCTGACA
>NW_017259581.1:1323468-1334092 GCF_001594045.1 Atta colombica | reverse complement strand
TATATATATATATATACATATATGATTTTATTTGTAGAATTTTTTTGCAGTTTAATTGTGTACGCACAAACGAGGGAGTCTTGTATATGCGTAAACGAGAAGCATGAATAATTAAATGGAAAGATAGAGACACAAGCGTTTAAAATTATGTACAGCTTTTCTTCAAAGAACAAAGTAGAAAGCGTGAAAATTTCACTTAAAAATCAAGACTTTTAAAACAAAATTTCTCACTTTACGTCATTATATCTTTGTACGCGTTATTGGAATAAAAATGTTTTTTTACCAATTTAGTTTGTAATTCATTTGTGTGTCTCTACTCCGTTATGTCTGTATTTGAAATGAGGTGATGAAGAAGGTAAAAAGGACGGAACTTACGGGATGTTTCAGTGGGCGTGCGGGGGTGACTGGAGTGATGGGATGGGGCCAGAGCCCCATGGAGTTCGGGTAGACCCGTCTCCGGCCCAGCTCCCCAGCCCCCTCCGCCATCGATATCGACATCGCTCCTGCCAGCGACGCAGAGGGCCGCCTCGATCGCGATGGAGGCCTCTAGCAATCAACAACAAAAAGAGAAGGAGCCACGCGTTCACAGGCCTTACGCCTTCGACAAGGTACATTCTTTTCCCGCGCGAATAAATCATTTCCAATCGCCAATCGCGGCGTTATTACAAACGTAATAGTCGCATTCAACAGAAGAAGCAGTTTTGCAACTGTTGTATAATTCTTTAATGATTGATTTATACATTTAGATCCATTGAAGAACTAAGAGTAAATTAAATCTAATCATATTAAAGAATTTTACAACAGTAAAGTTGCAAAGCTACTTTTCTTTTTGCTGAGTACATCCAATGACTAAACGTCTCTAATGAACTCTAATAATAATCGTTTCGTCGCGTTAATCTCTGGTGCAGATGGAGGGGCTGGTGCGGGAGATGCAAGACCCTGAGAGCGGGGTACCCGTGCGCAGCCAAAAACAATTTCTCACCTCGATACCTTCAGCGTTCATGGGTGAGTGCCATCGGTACCTGCGTTGTGGAGTAAGCGTAAGCGGCCATCACGGCCAGGACACTACAGTAGGCTGCCTGCGTGTTGCAGGTTACGACCTCATCGAGTGGCTGATGGAGCGGCTTGCCATCGAAGAATCAGGTACGGGCTCGTATGTCTACTACTGATCGGCTGCTCTCCGCTGCTGTGCCATTCTGCCATTCTGTTCCCTCGCTCGCTCGCTCGCTCGCTCATTCGCTCAGTTCGACTCGGCTCGATGTCCTCCTCCCAACACGCGCAACCATAACGCTCTGCCTGAGGATGCTAATGAATACTATCGATATAGTTTCGCTTCGCAGTATCCATTTGCATTGATACTTTTCGCTTTGGTGCCTTTAAAGAGTATCGATTACATACTAACACGTCACACTACACAGAATATCCTTTTTCATTCAAGTCGAATATGAATTATGTACGGTTATTGAAAAGATATGAGATTAATGACGAGGAGAACTCGCGAATTTACAGCTGAGCAACGGTAAATATTCTCGCGGATTTTATTTTCTGGATTTCGTTCAGTTTTTTTCTCCCCTCGTGCAAATGAAGACCGTAAATTACACTCCTGTTCCGTCGCGAAGCGAGCGTAATTCGTGTCAAATGCATTTAGAGAATAAATGTTTTCGTAACTCTGAGAAGTTCGCGGATAATATTTATAAAAATACAGTGGATATTTATATATTATAGTTTAATTAGCTAAAAAAGTCAAATTAATCATTCGTTATTAATCATCTTGGAGAGAGAGAGAGAGAGAGAGAGAGAGAGAGAGAGAGAGAGAGAGGGAAAGAGGGAGAAAGGAAAAAAAGAAAAGGAGAGCGAGCTGATGTCCTCTTCGAAGAAAGATCATCAAAAGCAACATACAATCAATTTCCTAAAAATAACAAAAACTAAAATTTATTATGGGCATTTCTCGACGTATACGTCCGTTAGAAAAACTGTAAGAACAGACAACCAAAATACGACACAGAGCAATGTGGCATCGTTTGAGTGATCTGCACGACCCTAAGCAACACTAAGCGATCCTTAGAGACACTTCTGTCGATATAAGCATTTCTTCAGATATCAAGATGCATTATTGTGTTTGACAGTAGAGGCGGTCCATATTGCTAATCAACTATGCCAGTATGGCTACTTCTTCCCGGTGAATGACTCCAAGACACTTACTGTTAAGGACGATAGCTCTCTATATAGGTTTCAGGTGAGTCGTATATTCGAAAGTAATGAAAGAGTAAAATTTCCAATTTATCCAAAATCTTTTTAATTTTCATACAAAAAATTGATACGCGTAGACACCCTATTATTGGCCGTGGCAACATAGAACCCCCGACAACGTGGAGTACGCGATCTATCTGGCTAAACGAACTCTGAGGAACAAACAACGTCACGCTCTTGAGGATTATGAGATCGTATGTAAAATCACGTCGCTAACGCGAAAACGCGTCGAAAAAATTTATTTAAAGACTTTCTTTCCTAAAGAAACCTATAACGTAAAAGAAAACCGTACTATCTCTTTAGGAAGCTTTGAATAGCCTGCGTAAGAACTTGCAGAACAAGTGGGACATAATACAATTACAAGCGGAAGAACAGGTGAATAACTATTCGTTATTATCGCATTTAATTTTCAATAGTATATCGCAAGTATTGTCCCATGTAAATATCAATTCCGCATATTCGAGCACGTGACTCCTTGAAATGCTGCTGATTGTGTGGGTTCAGGTACGCTTATCTAAGGAGCGCAAGAAAGGTGACAAGATTGTGAGCGATTCGCAGGAACGAGCATTTTGGAGAGTATATCGGCCACCACCTGGTTGTCTGAGTAGCCTGGAAGTCGTGCCCGTATCCACTCGTTTTCGTCCTGGACTTCCACGACCTCCGTCACGTAAACGCACTCTCACCGATCTGCAACGTGAGGTGAGTGCCAATCTATATCGGGGGATTGGCATTCCCACTCTTTTAAATCTCCGATTTATATATACCCGTATATAATTTTAATAGGTGGCCCTTCTACGGAACAGTTTGATACGCACGAGGATAAAAGTTTCGACTGCGATCGAAAATTTGAAATCATATTTCGAAACGTACGTGGAATACGATCCAATGTTCGTACAACCGCAACCTTCCAATCCATGGATCACCGACGATCATACGTTTTGGCAATTGAATAATAGCTTGTAAGTAATGAAAATCGGATACCTTATCTATGGAACGCGACAAATTTGATAATATATTTTATATGTCTAGAGTGGACGTTCCTACAGAAAAACGTGTTAAACGATGGGGGCTGTCGATGGAAGAACTTATGTCTGATCCTACAGGTAAACTTTTCGATCGCATTAATAGAACATAGTTCATTCCGCTAGCAAACTCACAAGCACTATTCTGCCGCAACAGGTTTACAAGAATTCACAAATTATTTAAGAAAGGAGTACAGCCACGAGAATATAAGATTTTGGCTGGCGGTCAAAGATCTCAGGCATAGTTTTCAAGCACAAATACCTGACAAAGTCAACGAAATTTTTAGGTACGTGTATGTTACGCTATTTCGATCTGTAAAAAATAATCTATTCGTAACGTTTCGGAAATTCACGCAGAGAATTCCTGGCACCTGGAGCTCCGTGCGAAATCAATATAGACGGGAAAACGATGGAGAGGATTCATCAGGAAATGAAAAATCCAAGCAGATTTACATTTGATTCCGCCGCGGAGCATGTATATACGCTACTGCTAAAGAAGGACTGCTACCCTAGATTTATTCGTTCCGATCAATATCGTAATCTCTTAGCTGCCGGCGTGCAACCTTTGCAGAAGAAGAGGTGAGCCTCTCATCGAATTATACGAAAAGATGGTCTTGCTGAAATATCTAAGAATTTAGCTGAATCTAAAATTGTCAGGCCATCAAAATAATTTTGTAAGATGCTCAAATTAATCATTAAAATGTCAAAACTTTTTACATTGCTCATCATGCTTGACGTTCCTACGTTATTTTTATAATCCAACAAAATTATTTTCAGATCTAGCTAAACTTTTAGATTATTCAACAAAATCTTTCCGTATACGTGTACATATCGTATTATAATAAGTTCACAATTGCGTAAGCATGATGTAAATAATTGTAGTTGTAAAGTGGGCCTTAGTCCCAAAATACACGCATCGAAGCGCCTTGTTTGTTTTTTCCAGATTTTTCGGCTTCGGTGGCCAAGCAAAGAAGAAAGTTTCCTCCACTTCGACACCAACGTCTAGCACTTTGCAGCACGCTAATATAGGTAGTGGCGGCAGACGAAGAGGAAGCGACCGGAGTCTATCTGGAAGCGCCCACGAGCTCGCGGTGTGCGGCGTCCGTGACGTCAGTTCCGCGCCGCGTGTTCCGCACTCCCACAGCCAGTCGAATCTCACCGACATTCCATACAGGTATGCGGGAGTTGGGAGGATCCAGAGAGTGATTCCCGAGAGAGTACCATATATCTGTCCTATGTTGTCCGGCGAAATACGGCTATTCTTGCGCTTTTAGCATGTTATCCATACGCGCGATATCGGGTGGACATGGCCGATGATAGGCTTATTCGTGCGCGTCGTATTTTCAGGGGAGATCTACCACGACTCGTAAAGATACCTTCGAGGCCTAGTCCACGTAGTATTCAGTAAGTCACCCCCGATACATACCACGGTTTTCTCAATTAAGTGTAGGAGCGGACGGCGCGCGCGGAACGCATACAGAACTATAAGAGACCCTCTATTTAATAACAGTCTGGATACGAGCCGTAGTTTTATATGTAAAATAATAATTTTAAAAAGAGAGAAAGGGAGACCTACATTTACTATTTCTTTTTCTTTCTCATTCTGTCTTATCTTTTTTTTATGTATTTCTCCTTCCCCCCCCCCCTCTCTCTTTCTCTTAGGAATTATTAAAGTATGGCGGATCAATTAAAAGTGGCTTTCTTCTGTTCAGACTCTTATTAGAGTAAGTCTCTACACAGAAGAGACTTGTTACTCGCATTCCTTTCGTGTTCCCGTAACACGTGCCAGCTCTCGCGTATTTTAAAATAACGATCGAGCAATAACGAGTCCGGTCCGAGATACACGAAGGGAGCATAGTATGAGTTATTAACGCGCTCCGTTGCACCGTGCGCTCCACTATATCTTCGTATCAGATTTTGGCAGACCCTCCTATCTCGGTGTGTTTGAAAATTTTCGCACTCTCAAAGAAATCATTTTATGAAAAACTCACCAAAATGTGTGTAAAGCGTGTATCATTGATAATAGTATTGTATGACAATATGCCCGTTCCTTGATAAATTTCAGTGTTTCTGAATATTATCAAATACTATCCTACGTGGAGTGTCTCAAAAACTCACTTCTGAATCATATTATATTCTCTTTTAATATCAAATAAAAAAAAACAAAGGAAAAACAATTCTTATTGACTAGTTATCGTATTTTGAGACACTCTGTATAATTGTCTTGATGTCGATATTGTGTCGTCCGTATCAAGCTTACTATACCTCTGTACTCATATATCTCTGTAATATTTTATGTAACACATTACCTGTACGTACGATACTTGTCGAGCACATTATTTGCACAGCAAGGAAAGTATGTACCAACTCTTTTCACGTTATAAAATTTTTTTTATGATTTACATTTTCTGATGTTCGATGCATAGAAAAAAACGTTTTTACTGAAGTCTACAAATCTAAAAATTTAGCTAAATACTGATCTGAAAATAATTTTGTTGTTCCATCAAAATAATTATGTAGAACGCTTAAACGTTAATTACAATGTTGCAAACAGTTTTAACACGCTAGTAATTTGCAATGTAAGCGTGCCACGTTATTTTGACCATCCAAACAAAATTATTTTCAGATTTGCATTTAATTAAATTTTTAGATACTTCAGCAAAACCATTCTTTTCGTGTAAATGTTTATCCAATGTTAAAACCCTGCGACTACTCGAATGCGCGACAAGGATTCTGAGGATTGAAACGATCCCATGACAAAATAAATCGCCCAAAGTCTCCTGCGAGACGCCCCGGAATTATTCGTTTTTGCATCGCTACTTTTTAAGCGAGAATAATTCCGGGAGATTCTTATAATATTTATATGTATATATAAAGACTTACATTTTCCCTAGTCGTTGAATGGAGTCGCATGCATGTAATCGACTGACGTTGATAAAAGACACATACATATATACGCAGAACACACGAAACACGCACACGAAGCGCGTGGTACCTTCTGCCGAAAGCAAACGGTGAAAACTAAATATAATAAAGTTCCTGTTGTCAGGGATGCTGGCGCGACGGAAGTGGCAGTTCGCCCTATGGACGACGTGTGCCCGTGGGAGGCCGTGCCGGGTCCGAGCACGGAGCATGGGACAACGGGAGACACCGTGTCCTCTGGAAAGACAGTGTCAGCTGATCAGGCCCGACACGTGTGGGACAGTGGCGGTCACGGGATGACCGCACATTCCGTCGAGGCGCGTGTCTCCCGGAAGAATTCGGCACAGTTGGACTCGTGCAGCTCGTCGTCGGATGTCAGCCTTGCTATCGCGGACGTCTCCGAACGGTTGCGGAAGTCGTGTAGTTTGCAGCATAGCGGTAGCATAGGTCGGTATACAACTGAACAATTCATTGGATGCGTTCAGTGAACATAACGACTCAGTAATTGTTGCCAGTGTTTGGAGTTGATTTAAGGAATGTTGCTTTTAACAACTTCGAAGATTGGAAACTTTAAAAGAATTCAAATCTTCGAAGTTAATAATTTGAACTTCTTCCAAGTTTAAGATGCCTTCGACATTTCGAAAAATATATTTGTGCAATTAAAAAGAATAAAAATATATTCGTAATATATTCTAACCTACTTGTATATGGAAAATTTATTTATGAAATTATTTATTTATTTTATGAAATTATATTCGTTTTACGATTAATTATATTAAATTGATAATTGTATAAAATTATTAATTAATTAAATAAATAAAATTAATAGTAAAACGAATTAATAATAATTAATAATAATTGTATAATTTTTCATTCTTTGAAATTTCAAAGATTGAAATATCAAAATTTCGAAGCTTCGAATGTCGAAGTCTTTGAAGCAAATCACCAACCACAGACCTTTAAATCCATAAGATAAATCTAGAAAAATATATACCAATAACAGTGCTCATTCAACGTTGTGTTTGCTGAACACACTCAATAAAAAAGAAGACATGAAAAGTAAAGTTTATCTTTAAATATCGTCTCCTTTTCTGTTTTCAAAACACTCAGGTACATCGACTTCAGGCCCGATAACGCGAAATTATTCTACCTGCTCAGCGAGCGGTCGTATCAGGCTGGCCGAGATAGGTCGTATATCCGTGTCATCCTGTAATTATCCGTCGCCCCAACAGTCATTCGAGTACTCCCACGCGGTGGTCGAAAAGGTGGAAGAGAGATCATCTCTGGAGAAGATCGTACCCGAGGAGGAAACTGTCGCGGAAGCCGTCGTCGTCAAGGAGAGCCAGTCGAGTCCTAAGTAAGTTATTATGAGATATATCCGGACGGTATTTCGACTACGATCGAGAAACGAAATCCCGTTCCTGTTCTCAGGACGAGCGCGAAGGCGCCCTTGATCAGCATCAGCGCGATCGTAGGCGATCTACCAAGTGACAATTCCACGATGGAGAACGTCGACGAGGATGCGAGCGAAAGCTGCACGGCAAAGGATGCGGGAGAGATCGTCGGTGAGGAGAAAACAAAAGGCGAGGACTCGCGGGCCGACACCGGGACGGACGTGTCACCGGTGGCCGAGGAACCGGCGACGACCGAGATGCTGCCCGAGGAAGCGCAGGTCGTACCTGTCTGGGAACCGGACGCCCAACAGGAGGATCGACCGGCGGCGGCGATGGCAGCGGCGGCGGCGGCGGCGGCGGCGACGGCGCAGGCAGAGCCTCGGGAGAAGCGTGACAATAATGTTAACGAAGTATGCCCGTGGGAGGACGAGTAAGTACCTGACCCGACCTAAACCGCTTACGCTTGCTGTCGCGACGATCGCTTCCAAAAGTTTCTCTCACCGTACTCAAGTAATAACCTCGTAATAATGTTCTTATTCGTACGGAGCGCTCACTGTCTGTTTCAGGGAAAACTGTAGAGTGGATGCACCCTATGTAAAAACTTATGCGACTTTAGGTTACTTGTAATTTGTCGTTGATATTAAATCTTGCATTTTACATTTACAACATTCACAAATTCGATTTCCACTTTAATCCACTTTACTGATCTCGCGTGTCCAGACCCTTGCGCGACGAAGCTTCGATCGCTTCCTTAATTAAGCAAAGACACAAAGCATTTTTTTGAGAACAAACTTACGCGGAAGGATTTAATAAGACGAGTGCGCTTGCAGTCACACGACTACTGATACTATTCAAATGCTGCAAACGGATTTTCACGATATTGCGTCGGTAATCATGATGTTGCGTGCAATGACAAAGATTGCGACAGTTCGTTCAATAGAATCGATAACGCGAAAATATGTATATCGCGAGACGAAAAACGAGCATCGACGTCTTTAACATTGCATCGAGTAACTGTACTTATATTATACGTATGGCCTAACGATCAGATTCGTTTGCTCGAGATTATTAGAATCAGTGATGGATTCTGATTAAATCTTGATGCATAATCAAGGACTTAGAGTCCTTGACTCTTTTATCCTTTCCGATTACTAGAGTTATTTAATCTGTACTGTTTATACCATCGTCGGTATACGTGAGTAATATTGAAAAAAAATGCACAAGAATTATTTGTGAAGGAAAGGGATTGGGCGTTATTGTTTAAAAATTAGAGTGCAGTCTCCAATGTTGTTCGTAGATAAACGTAGATTAATGTAGACTAGCAACCTAGAAGATGTGATAAGTAGCGATAGATCGTGTTCTTTCTCTCTCTCTCTCTGTGTTGAGTAAAAGTTTCAACGGTGACGTGTGTTTGCCGAGCAAAAGTAATAAAATAAATTCGAGTGCGCGGATTGGGAACTCGTTATGCTCAGTTCGTATCACGTGCAAACGCACGCTCGTAGAGTGCTAGCCAAACTTGAGCCATTTGGCCGCTCTCCATGGTCGCGCTTTTCCCAGATACTCACTTTTCCGCGAGTCACACCTCGCGAAACTTTACGTTCCGATATTCCCGAAGTCTACGTTACAGAACGCGATTTCGCCCTTAAAGACGTAAGTCGTTCTCCAATTCACCAAACTTCGCGATTGACGATGTTATCCTCTGATAACATCGCAATTATTTTTAAAGTATCTTGTTTACTCCCGAGATACATTTTGTATCCCAATACGCGGCGCGTATACATTATTTAAAAGTGCACGTCTCCGTCTTACTTATTAGATTTATCGCCTAGAGTTAGCGTGTCTTATACGCAGTGTCTTACGAGCGTTCGATATTAATTATTGACAAATTATCGTGACCTGATATATCTTAAGTGTCTATTTCATGTTATATACCATAGTTCGCCATTTGTCGTAATCGCGTCGAGTTGATTAATCGATGGCGATTACGGTGATTTTATGGCGTTTTACTCGTTGAGCCTCGCTTGAGCGAGTTGCGAATTAATGATAAAAAAAAAAAGAATAAAAAATATTCGCGCGGATCTAAATGATATTGATGTCGGAATGCCCGTTGCTATCGGATCTCTGATTCTGTTACTGCCCCAGGATCTCCGATCTGATGCTAAAAGATCGAAGGAGAGGCTACTTAAATACAATTGTGCTCTTATCTGTATTTTATCGATGTCTTTTCGTGTTATAGTTTTAAGATTAAAATGATATAATAATTATTAACATTAACGACGACATGTTTGTCTCTTCACTCACGAACTTTACGACGATTCTGACGGCCAAACTCTCGTTTTTTCTCAACGAGAGGAAAGGATAATTTAACTGACAGAAACGAAGAACGATCGCCTAATTCCTGTACTTTACACGAAAAGATGGAAACGAACGAACGTGAAACAAAAAGAATACGTGACGGTTCTAATGCGTGATAGTTTTTCTAATGACTGAATATCGAATCTCTAGATGACTTGAATTCATCTTGAAAGTTCTTCGATTTAAGAAAGTATTATTTGCATTTATTTTTTACGTGCAATAGCGAGTATAAAACAAAAATAAAAGTGAAGTACCCTGCATTGACGAATTATTTAAGCGCAACGAGCCGTGTACGACGGTCTGGACACGCGAGTGTAATCATAAGGACTCTAAAAAGTATTCACGACGATCGTACTGTTAATTCAGCAGCTCAACTTAAGTATCGTAAAGTTCTTACGATAGGTTAGCCGATAATAAGACTAGAGTAACACATGTCCCGTGATTGAGATATAAGAAAATTAATAATGATATACATACTTACTACCGTACGATTTCGTTCGCGTCATAGCGGTAACGAATTACTTTTCGATTCGCCCGCGTAATTTTATTGTACGAGCCGAGATAAAAGTGCGCTGTAGTCAAATCTTTGGGAAGACACGGAAGACGAGAGAACTCGGATGCTGGAGAAAACGCGAATTCTAAGCAGCGGAGGAGCCATGGAGCAAATCAAAAAAACGTTAC
>NW_017259581.1:1321230-1323368 GCF_001594045.1 Atta colombica | reverse complement strand
TGAATATATATATATATATATATATTCGCTCTCTTTCGAATCTTGGAAAATATGTATATTATATATTCACCGCGCAAGCCAAAGACCTCTTCTCTCTCTCTCTCATCGCGTCGCACAACGCAGAGGTGCGTGTAAAAGCTTCGCAAAGCTATCTTTCCGCTCTGTTGCCGTTGTAATCGTCCTAAAATTTTCCTGACGCTTCGCAGAATAAATCAAATGATAATTTATACTATTAAGTCGCAACGAACGATCACCGTAGATATTTAGAATATTACGTGAATAACTTTTGAGCCTTAGAGTTAAAGTATACCTCAATATACTGAATGACAAGTAAATTGTGACAAAATAAAACATACAGTCTTTTAAATGTAAGTTAATCGCGATGATAGTAATTATATTATTCAATTAACTTTATATCGTGATTGAATCACGATCTCGACTCACAATAATCATAAAAAAAAAAAAATGAACTACGATCGCTCGGCAACAGAGCCGACGGATCAATAACAAGCGCATCCATCATACCGCATTTTATATAACTTGAAAAACCGCGACGTCTGGCGTACGTCGATTACATCTTTAGCATGCCGTCATCAGAATTGCAAGTTTCAGCTCGGAAAGTTTCGTCGTTAAATAATGTTTAATATAAAGCGCTCTGAAACGCAGAAATAATATCTCTTTGCTATTCCGACGATTGCGATTAACTTCTGAGCGAAGGAAATGCAATCATTTCGAGCATTCGGGTCGAATTTGGAAGAGATGACACTCGTATGATATGACGGAACGGAAATGTGATTAGCTCGCATAATTAGCATACGTAGATGAAAAGGTAGTTACGAATAAAGTCCAGAGAATCTTTCTAAAATAGTGTATATCGCTAAAATATTATATTGCGCAATGAGAAATTAACTTGCATAAATTATTCGTGTTTTGCAAGTTGCACTTTTTGAAAAGTCTGCGAGATCCGGTGCCATCGTATATATGGTAATATTATTTTATACAGCGTTTCTAAGCGTTTTGTTTTATAGTATGTTTTCGCGATTTAAGAATTGTAAATATTGTTGAAATAGTATTTATGTACGTTTGTCGCATGCATTTATAAATTGCAATTATATTTTTTATCTATTACCTAGATGTAAAGTGAGCAAGTGCGACTTTTTTGTAGTAAACGCAATAATGTTGTGCGTTTATTATGGAAAGTGTGAGAAAATGATTTCAATTCGCAACACCTCGAAAAATATAATAATTATTATCGCCTCGTAAAAAGATTTTTAAAAAGACTATGTACTGTGGATTATATCTGAATGGACCGCGATTTTCCTTGGATTGATAAAATACAAGATAGTTTTATGATTAGAAAAAAAGTTTAGACGGATCTATCGGATCTATCAAAAATTGACGGGACTTAGGCAACAATGTGCACCAATTAAACAAAATCAGCGCACTGTCGCTTCCACGCTGTAATTAAGATCTAGTTGTTCGAGTTGCCGTGAATCTGCGACTGGTCGAGCGATGTGATTCTACGATTGTGTTGTCGAGCTGCGTACAATAAAGCGATCGTTCAAAGTGCGTCATTATCACACGCAGCCTAAGAACGCCATTGCGAGTGAAAATTGTGCGTATTGATCTACCACGTGTTAGATCTAAGACCCAAATGTTTTTGAGTTTAACACACGGAAAGAAAATTTTTGCTCAAATATTTAAAAATTTAGCCAGATAAAGATGTGAAAATAATGATGTTGGACTAATCAAAATAATTATGTAGGGACACTCAAGTATAATAATAATACTGCAAAAAGCTTTGACATTTTAGCAATCTGTTTGAGTATTCAATAATGAATACTCAATATATTATATAATTTAGATAGTCCAATAAAATTATCTTCAGATCTCTCTTTCTCTCTCTCTCTCTCTCTCTCTCTCTCTCTCTCTCTCTCTCTCAAGTCTAAAGTTTTGGATACTTCAGCAAAATCTCTTTCCGTACATCTATAGATAGCACTTCATTACTCGCGTGGGGTGTCCAGAACACCCCCCGCTTTATAAATTCCGCTGAATGTATGAATACTATTTATACATGTTACTATATTTAACGCAAATTGTTTCACAATTTAAAATAAAAATTTCGCATTTATCTTAAT
>NW_017259581.1:1306142-1321130 GCF_001594045.1 Atta colombica | reverse complement strand
ACAAAGGCTCGTGTAAGTTTAAACAACTAAAATGAAATTAAGGTCAATAAAGCTGAAGTAAATAAATTCTATTCTATTCTAATTAAGATAAATAAACAAAGCGATAAAGCAAAGAGATAAAGTTAGAGCAGCAATAAAACATATCAAATTTATTAAAATCAATAATAAATATAATAAGACGTTTCAACTTTTATGGAATGCCAGAAACACCTCACACGTGTAACTACATTTAAAAAAAAAAAAATCACGCGAGTAATGCAAGATTAATCAATTTCCAAATAATATTTTGAGGAAAATTCACGGGTCTAAGATCTACGAGCACGATCAATTTTGTCGGTATTAAGCGTTTGATTTCGCAACGGTTTCGAAGATCCACCAGGATTTTTCTTGAAACACATCCTTTATCGATCGACGAAAAGGCGATCCAAGGATCCGAGAATTCCTACGATTCTGGATTCCCCGGATCTCCCCAGATCTCCCAGTCCAACTCAGTGAGATCTATAACTGAAGTGAGTCATGGAGTAGTTGGGGATCAATTTCTAAAACAAGGATTCTAATGTAAAGATGATATTTTTTTTTATCGCTATCGATTGGCTAATGTTTTATTATCATAAGTAAAAAAAAAAGAAAGATCAGTATTGCTTGTGTTCCTATTCTCCGTTGCGCTGCAGTTTTCTATAGTTTAATATAAGGAAGGCTCGCTTCAGAAAAGAGAGCTATATTATAGAGCTCACTGATCCAACTTCTCGCGTCTCGATCGGAAATAGTCGATATGTCGTCAAGCAGTAGAAACGTGAAAGATTCACGATTCGTCATTTTCACTGTCCTCTCTCAAAATTGCAATTCAGCACGAAACACGTGACGCAATATTCACACGAAGCCTAAGAGACGAGTACGCCAGTGACAATAGTGATAAAACAATGTAAGTTGCGTCATTGAACTCGCGAGAAATGGAGAAAAGTGTGAGAAAGCAAATTACTCTCTCAAGATCGTCTCCAATTTACAACCCTTCCTCTACCCGTCCTCGTTTCCTAATTGATTAACTTAAGATGGAAGAGAATTGATATCGTTCCGATTACTTCGCCTCAATTGCTATCACGATCAGTCTCAAAAGGTAAATTCAGTCGTAAATTGCGCGATTTATTTTTTGTCTAAGCCCTTAGAAGTAAGGGTCTAAACCCTTTTACGTCTTCGCATCTTAACGTTATTCGATGTATCATACAGAAAACACACGACTGCAAAATGCGCTTTAGGAGAGTACAGAAACGCCAAAACGTTTAAAGTGCACTGCCAGCCAAACAATAGTTGGAACAAAAAAAAAATAAAAGTGGGTCTATATTTTTTATTATTTCAGTAAATAAAATGACGGGACACGTGCGTGGTGTGTGGAAGGTGTGTCAAAGTTCAAAGCGCCGATCGCCGTAAAATGGCATATAAAATGAGATTTTAAAGTGTCAAACTTAAGCTTTTAAGTCTTAAACCATAAGAAATTGATCAATTACAATCAAATGTAAGGAGACTAATCGACTATAATTGATCAATTTCTTGCGGTTTAGGACTTTTAAGTTTTTCATCTTAAAATCTCTGATACTTGCGAGCAAGAACACCGATGACACGGTGTAATACTATGAATCATTACTATTACCATTTCTACCAATGCAGATTTAATCTTGATTTTATAACTTAATCTTTCTAAGAATCAGAAAAAGATAAAAAGTAAGTTAGATCAAGATTGAAGTTAGTTTACATTGGTAGAAACTGACATACATTCTTATAATTTGCCAATGTTAAGTAAAGATGAAACGATCACTGTGTTGCTGGAAAGCATCAAAGATTTTAAGGCGTAAAATTAAACTTTAAGTCTTAAACCATAAGAAATTGATTAGTCTATCGATTATTCTCCTTACATTCGATCATGATTGATCAAACTTCTTATGGTTAAGGCTTAAAAGCCTTAGGTTTTACATTTTAAAATCTCATTTTAGACGCTGCTTAATGCAGTGCTAGTTTGAAATTCTGGACACTGACTAGATTCCAGAACATGGATTAATCATTACGTCAATGTTGTAATTTCTCTCTAAAACTTTTAAACCTGTTTTTACAATATATGGTTATTTAAAGGTTAAAGGTTACCAAGAAATTCATGAATGAATTTCATTGATGGATCCCTCGGTGACCTTTAACTTTTAAATAATCATACATCATGAAAACGTCCTTAGAATGAAGAGTGCAATTACATTCTTAAAGATTGAAAATTGAGTCACTTTTTTTCAAGACTATCTCAATTTTCATTCTTTAAGCCTAGTTTCACTAATATAAGATTAAGTTTAATCTCGGTTTAATTTACTGTTTATTTTTTTTTTAATTTTTATTCAAAAAAGATAAAGAATAAATTAAATTGAGATTAAAGTTAATCTTGTATTGGTGGAGCCGAAAATTAAAGTGAGATTTCACTCCAAAAAATTTTTCGAGAATTTCTAACAATGTGACTGTTACGTATAATATGTAACAGTACAACATGTATTATATTTATGATTGCCATTTTTCCTGCCAGAGAGATTCCACTATCTTGCTAGAGATTGATTACTACTATTAAAATTACTATCTTGTAATGCATTCTCTAGAAAAAATATCATGAATCTTTTCCGTTAGTCGGAAAGCTGGAAATTTGTTTAAAAAGTCAAAGAAATAGTAACCATTGATTATATTACATTTATTGTCAAATGGAAAATTACAATTTTGATATAATATTATTGTTAGTTTGTGTTCTACAGTTTATGTGTCAGCATTCATGTCTCTATTATTTTCCTTTTTCTACTTCCATTAAGGATGTTTAGTATTTATTTTCAAAATACTAGAAATTTAATAAAAATTCCACAGATTATTCTATTATTATGTTTATGTAAAATTTGAGCACAATTTTCTTAATGGTTTAAAAATTATTTAATTTGTTATAATAATTAATATTTTTGTTGTTGTTTGTCTCGCGTTTTATAATATTTATTTACAAATTTGATGAGGAAATAATATTAAGAATTAAATCAAATTTTTATACATATATTAATAAAATACAATAATTAATATTCATAAGTTTATTTGAATTCACTTACTCGGTGAAAGATTATTGACTGCAGCAAAATATAATCAAATATGATTTTATTGCATAAATCATTTACTGCATAAGCCAAATTATTTTTGTTTTTTGTAATTAGTTTCAGAGAGTATTCGCGGGGTAATATCAAAGTTTTTTTGAATGATATTGACTAATATTAACTATTTTTGCCTGATTATTTAACTGATATTTTATCTGATATTGTATAAATAAAACATTCTTAAGAAGGCAGAAGACATGAACATCGATATACATCCGCAAGTCAATGCCTATAATTAAATCTTGGACAACATCACTGTAATGTAACGGCATCGAATTCTCAGGTCTGTTCTTTTTAGCTCAAGTTTTTGCACAGTTCATGTTTCTTCCTTTTCTCTTCACGTTGCAGAAAAAAAGAAAAAAAGATGAACCCTGCAAGAAGTTCAGCTAAAACGAACAAGCCTCTCGTCGAAGACGGTGTGAACTAACGATCGTTTAATTACCGAATGTAACTGTCAAGTCACTCACCGGCCACAGGTAGCTCCTTCGTTTTTTCGTCGACACCATTTTCTCATCCGTCGACTCCTCCATTCCTTCGTCGGGCACGAATTAATCTACAGTCGATTGTTCACCAATTAACGCGATAACTAGCCGCCATCAAGCGCTATCGCGAATATCGGGAAACGATATTGATTATTGATCGCTGCTAATTATTATCACTCCGCGGCAATCAACCGTCACTCAATTCGGTACTCTGTGAACTCCGATCCACTTCGACTGCTTCACGACACACGCGATGTTCGAGTCTCTGGACAGACAAATAACGGGAGACGAGTCGCCCTAAAACTTTCGAGATCCGTTAGGAAAGATCGAACGACGGCAACTTCACACCGGTCACGTTGCGCGCTGCCCGTGGCGACCGTCGACAATAATGAGAATCAAGAACACGTTTTTAATCGGAAAGATACATACATGATGATGAATCTTCAAGTCGGTCGTGTCACAAAGAATGTGCGAAACTTCCAGATTTAATTGCTCTCGGTCGAAAAGTATGCGGCGTAATGAAGAGAAAGAATTCGCTCGGTGTGTACGACATGTGTCTGTCCAAAGTATCTCGACGCACTTCTCCCCACCCCCCACCTCATCCCACTTCGCGCGTGTCCGTTACGGAGTGAAGTTACGCGCGAGTCAATGTAAACAAGGCGCGCTCCAGCCGGCTGGCCGGAGTCAAAATAAAACTCGCGAGCTTGTATTTTCGGATTACATTCCAAAACGTTCTCTCCGACAAAAATTTTATCGAAATCGAAATATATATACAGTACGCACAACGTACTATGGGTCTGTTCTGTAGTTGGACTAGTAGTATTTATTTTTGGAATGTAAAGAAATAGATATACAGTGAGAACAAAAAGTATTTGTATAAGGAAATTGTTTTTATAAAAAAAGTCTTATTTATAAAAGGAAACATTAATTAGTAATTTTATACAATAAATATATCATATTCTAACATATACAAATGAGCTTCGCATGTATTTCTGATATTATAAGCTAAATTTCTCGACTATATTAATACTTTTTGAATATTCAAACAATGGAACTTTTAATTTTCGCTTATTTTTCAGATGATATATTTTCTATAATTAATACATATCTTTTTGATATATATAATTTTAAGAAATGTACAGTCTATTTTATACTTTGTGAATAAATTGTTAATTATCCAAGAAATGATCATCAATTAAATGTCGAATCGATGTCAAATTAATGTTGAAATCATTGTGTCGATATCGATTCGACTCATTTCTCGCTGGATAATATTTAATTTTAAAAAATAAAGTTTTTTTTAAAAAATATTTTCTCTGTACGAATACTTTATCTCACTATACTCACTGTATATATTTGATATTTGATGACAACAAAAAAGAAAAATAATGGCTGCGTTCAATAGAGAAAACTAATCAGTACTTAGTGATTCTTTAATCTCCTCTTGTAGGGCACGTAGAGAAAAAATAAAAACACTTTCATTATATATTCCGAGCGGATGCAATCGATTGAACATACACTTAGAACCTGATCGGTTCAGCCCTTATTGAGATCCGATAATCTTGATCTGACGCAACTCGCCGGTTCGCGTAAAGCCGATTCTACATTAGTTGCAAGCTGATCGCTTTATTGCGACAGCCAACATGAAGCGTTGATTTCAAAATGCAAGCTTCAGATTGTTGGCTTGCAACTAATGTAGAATCGACTTTAAGGAGACATGTTCGTGTCTCGCTCCAAGACAATGTTTCCAAAAATAATTGGTTTCTATACTGACATTGTTAGAAATGTAATCACGAGTTTTTTTACATGTAAATGAACCTCGTGATTATGAATGAAATTAAAAGTAATAAATGATTTAACTGAAAATTAAAATTATTACAATAGTTACTTAAATGTGATAAACATGAATTTATGAACATTAAATTTAATGTACTTTTAATAAAATTTTATGAAAAGTACATAAATTTTTATGAAAAATACATTAAATTTTATGTACATGTACACGAATATATTTTTTAGTTATAAATTCATTAAATTTAATGTAATGAAATTAAGTTCAAATTGTGTAACTTAAAAGTATATTAAATTTCATAAAATTTTTAACAGTAGATTCAGCGAAGAATTAAAGGCAAGAATCAATTATATTACAGAATCATTAATAATCCTAACGGATTAATTATGTTTGCTGAGCCAATTACCAAAGAATGTTCTAATGCAATCTAATGCAAGAATAAAAAATAAATATTATATAATATTGAATAAAATTTCTCTCGGAGAAGATATTTTGAAATGCTATAGGAGAATAATGCCAAAATAAAGCTTATCAGTTATCGCGTGATTTAACGCGAATAATGCGAAGTCGAGCGTTGCCGTTCTATTGTGATTGAGAGGAAACAAATAATTTTTGTGGATGATTTGAGCGCGATACTATATACTTGAATGCGAAAATAATATTCTACTTTTTATTAAAATAATTTGCGATGTTATTACATATAAATTGCTGTGCTGATTAGAAAGCGATAACAGTAAAAAATATTGCATTTTTGAGATAATGAAAGGAAAGATCATAAAGATTAAAAGCTTAATCTACAATGTGTTATTTGCTTCCTGTTTTTCACTTCCTGTTTTTTACTTCTCGTCTTTTTCTTCTTTGCGATCGTTTTAGCGATAATTATATTTCTTATCTTTTCTAAAGTTCGTCAATCTTTATCTCGGATAACAGAAAACAAAGAAACAGAATAGAAAGAAAAAAAATAAAGTGATAAAAAACAAGAAATAACACAGTAAACCGTACACTGTAAATTAATCTTAATACATTTTTGAAAAAGCACTACATTTGTAGCAGCTCATTTGCTTATAAAAAAGTGTCACAACTTTAATAAAAGATGAAACTCTTAAAAATTAGACACTGAATTTTAAAAACTCATGATACACAGTTTTAATGGAAAAAATATAATTAAAAGTATAACAGGATGGAAATAAAATAAAGTTATAAAAATTATGTACATTCACTCGTAATTAAAACTTCTCAATTTAGAAATTTAAAAATACTTCACTGAAACATTACTAACTTAGAAATGTATTACTTGTATTAATACAGCATTATGTAATAATATCGTAATGTATTTTAATAAAAAATTAATTAATTTTGCAAATGTTAAATAATGTCTACATATTATTTTTAAATTTTTGGTATATATTTTCTTTTCTATTTTTCTCTTTAATCTCTTTTTTTCCATCACTTTCGCATTTTTGCATATCGGATGTTTAAAAAATCGAGTGTTTTTCGAATTTTTGACGCGCCCTTCCAAAGGATCGCTTCAAAAGCGATTTCCTAGGGATTCTATCATAATCGAGTGATAGGCAACCCCAGAAAGAATCGCTTTGATTATCCGCATTCAGTCGTGATTGTCATGATTCGCGCGTAGTTCGTGCAAAGTAAAGGCTATGGCATACAAAAAAACTTAAAATAGTAAAACGTAAGTAATAACCAATCCAACTTATCCAATACATTGATTTCCTTACTGCTTACGTCTTACTATCTTAAGTTTTTTGTATGCCGTGGTCTTAACGAAGAATGGAATCATCGACAGTGAGAAGTAACGACGTCGCATCGATAAAGTGAATGAACGCATCCGTTTGAATGACCGAATGTTTCCATTTGTGATTTAATGTTGAGTATCATGGTAAGTCTTATGCCTGTTCTACAATAGAGATCGCAAGTCATAAACCGTAAGAAATGGGCCAATCGCAGTTGTATATGAAAAAAATAATCGACTATGATTGGCTAATTTCTTATGGCTTGCGATCTATTATAAAACAGGCTTTATGCGTGGTCTATAATTGGCGTTTTTCAGCAAGTAAACAGTCAGACACGAAGTAACACAGTGAATCATTTCATCCTTTAACGCAAACAACGAGAATATAATGATTCACTGTGTCTGACTGTGTCCTTATTGGAAAACACGCAATGACAGTAGCAATAGCGGATAAGAGTAAGAAATTGACCAATCACAGTCGAATGTGAGAAGAATTATCGACTGTGACTGGTCAGTTTCTTACTCTTACAGCCTCATCCGCTACTGCCATTGTAGACCACGTATTAAAACACAATAAGTGAGTCTTAAGGACTATCATTTTCCATAATCCCGGATCTACAATAGAGTTCTAAGCCTTAAGCCATAAGAAAAATGAACGAATAGTCGATTATTCTTCTCGAATTCGATTGTAATTGGTCAATTTCTTACGACTTAAGGCTTAAAATACCTATATCCGGGGTGATGCGTCATCTGTGGAACATATAGAACAAAAATAATTTTGCTATAAACGCAAAAGGCTTGCAAGATTTATTTGTCCAATTTGTTTACTGTTTATAGCAAATAAATTTGTATATTTGACAAATATTTTGAATTTGTTGCAAATAATAATTTTTGTAGCGAGTACAAAAAACATTTTTAAATATTTGTTACACCTGCAAATAATTTTCGATATCCATATTTGCAAGTAGAATTTGTCATCATAGTATAGGATTAGCATTTATAATAAATTTTTTCTTTTTAAGAAGCTTGATGTAAGAAGTAAGAAATTGATTAATCACAGTCGAATGTAAGAAGAATAATCGACTATAAATAGTCAGTTTCTTAAGGCTTAAAGCTTATTATACTTATTATGTTTCGGGATTAATGCTTTGAAGCATTTTTTGATCGGTCAATCGTAAAATTTTCTCTTCTGATTGGTCCAATGCTTCGAAGTATTTGTAGTAAACTTTAATTGCACCCTTAATTGCATAAAAAAAGAAAAGAAAAGAAAATCATGCACATAGAGCCATATATTTGATATAGGATTACCTTCCTTTCCACAGTTTCATAAGAGGCACCATTATTTCCCGATTTCTCGCGAGTTCTGAAATTTGATCTTCGAACGATTCTTTTATTTTTATTTTTTTTCTTTCTTTTTCTGACGCGAAAAGTTAACGTGAAGAAAACTTCTCTCGTGTCATTCTGAGGACGCATTCGTCGAAACGACAATGTATAAACACCAAGAGGTGTTTCTCGATCTGCTCGCTCATCGTTCATAAGATCGAAGCTCGAGGTGGCTGTCTGCGTGTCGCGATTAATCCTCCCACTCCTGAATTATACCTCTCTTTAATTTCCCCAAGAATCCAATATCTAAGTAGTTTTAATTAAATTTAATTAGCGCAATAACACGTCGACAATATTTATTATTTTTAATTTAAGTATCTATTAAAATAAAGACAATAATTTAACGTGGTTTATTTTATCTCATTATTAATGCACGAAATAATCCGTCGAAATGAGAAGTGCTCCGCCAATTGCATAATATTGTGTATCGATAGGGAATGAGAGGATTAATGATAAAGCGGAGAGTCGTGTGGAAAATACGAAAGGAAGAGAGAGAAGGAGAGAGTACACGAATAATTAAACCGCAACCGACCGCGGACGTTAATTAGTTGCATAGCAATTAGCAGTAAGTGACAGATAGATGAACTTTATATTATCGTACACCTCGCGCTAGAACTTGGCGTAGCACGAGTTTTAACTTGACGCGCTAATGTTACGCACTTTGGCGACGATTATTATTATTATTATACTGCGCATATGAAGGCGCGTGCCGATATAAATATATAAATATATATATAATTATATATATATATAAAGAATATGTTATATATATGAGAGATGAAAGGAAAAAAAGAAAATGTTGCTAGCTAGCGTTGTAGACGATACAAAGATGGCTTTAGTGTATATAGTTTTGTAAAGTGTTAATTATAGTGAGGAGAGATTTATGATTATATGTATAATATATACATAAACAATACATTGCGAAAACGTATGAATTCGTACGTTTTCCAATTGGTATCATTAATTATGAATTCTCGTTGGCGATTGAAGAAGCGCGTGAAATTGGTGAACCGTCTCATCGTTTCGTTAAACATAGCTGCATTATTAATATATCGTAAGGCCGCGAGGAACGTTGACGATTACGTATATAATATGTGATATACGCGTGAAAAATTTTAAGCTGTCAATAGAATGTCCTAATATTAAATATTATAGTGCCATTACACGATTTTCTTCGTCACTCACCTCTCTCGCGTTTCACAGAGAGCAGGTATATTGCATTATTTCTATTTTATTACTTCAAAGTCCACTTTAAGTAATCTATAAATTGCGTCACATTATTATACATTCTATTTATAATTTTATATGTCGTATTTACGTATACGAAAAACATTTGAAGAAGTAAAATATATCTATGGAATATTCGCATATCTGAAATGTATATTAAAATATATACATTTTTAAAAACTGAAATATATCATATGCATAAGATATAAAATTATAAATAGAATTTTAGCTTATGAAAATTCGATAAATCATGGATTTCTAAGCAAAGTGGATTTTACATTTATAGCGTATCTCAAAAATTTTCCAGGAAGAAGCAGCCATGAATAAGGTAAGAAAAACATTCTCGTACAGAGAAACTTTCATAGTATTATCCATATAGAATACTTTTCATAGTAAGCAGTGAAATTACGCGTATTACGGTCAGACTTTTATTAATTCGACGATACTTATACACATTCACATCCCACATTTAACGCTGTATGTAGAATGTCAATATCAAGCATGGTTTACAGTTTCAATAACAGTTACAGCGATCACTCGGACAATTCGACGGATAACGCATGCAACGTCTCAGGCAATATTGGTCTGCTCCAGGTTTATCGGCGATATCTCCAATAGCATCGCAAGTGTTTCTGTAATCATATTGAAACAAGAATCAGAGAAAAATTTTTGAAAATACGAACGCTAAAATGAAAGCCATAATCATTTAATTCTTTAATCCCGCTGGTCCGTTTTTATTTAGATCTATTTAACAAAATGTAATTTATTTTCTGACTAATATTTAAAAAATCTTTTTTCTGGTATTTGATAACTTTTTCTGATAATGTAAAATCTTTTTCTGCGAAAATTATTTATCTTTTATTTTTTTAGAGCTTTTAGTCATATCTACCTAAACAATGATAGTATAATAAATTTGACTCTCAAAATGTAATTTATCTTCTTATTAATATTTCATTAAAAAATTTTTTTCTCTAGTATTTGATAACTTCATTTATTATCGTTAAAATCAAATTTCCGTGAAAATTTTTTATTTTTTATTTTTTAAAGCTTTTTAATCATATTGACCCAAATGATATGATCGTAGTAAAGAATAGACTAGCAGAGTTAATGCAATTCCGAGTCAATAACAATTTATTGCTTAAACTCGCGCGCCGATCAATTTAATGGATACTCACAGGCAGTGACAGACACCAGGCGGACAGTTTGACGGGATGCGAATGCAATTCACTTGACACCAATTGGTCATATTCTGCCTGTATCGATAAGCCGCAGTTGGCTCGCACACTTGAACTCTGAAATCATGAAACCCATGCACGTGCGTGTCGTATCGACAACAATTGAGCGTTTGACGCTGACACGCGCGCGAATTAACGTATCCTTTTAACACAACGATTCTCACCTCAATGGCCGTGCGAGCGGCGCGGTGGAGTATTTCGGACTTATCGAGTACAGCTCGTAAAGAATATTCTGATACAAAAACCGTGGCGGTATCCCACCGGTACTGGTGACGATACTCACGTCGGCGCAGTTACGGAAAGTTTCTGGTCTTCCACATCCGACAGCTTCCGTACCGTTTTCACAAGTGCCCCACATGTTTCCTGATAGTAAAACAGACGTGATAAGAGATCGTCCTCAAAGCGACATAGCCCAGGGTAGCAAGATTAGCCAATAGTCATTTTGGGTCGGAATCCATAGTCCATTCGTTCTTAATCTCAAGATAAGCTCAAGCAATCTCTTAAGATGCTAATATTCTCTGATTGATTCATGATATTTCAAGCTTAAGGTCATCTCGAATGAGCAACGTCTATGGATTCCGCTCTTGATATTAGTAATTCAATCATTTCGAATTGGTGACGTCATGTTACCTACACTGTTAAAAATTTCATGAAATTTAATGTACTTTTAAGTTACACAATTTGAATTTAATTTCATGGCATTACATTATAAATTTAATATATTTATAACCGAAAAGAATATTGCATACATGTGAAATTTAATGTACTTATTTTTCATGAAACTTTATGAAATTTAATGTACTTTTCATAAAATTTTATGAAATTTAATGTACATATTCATTGAAGTAACTACTGTAATTTTCAATTTGGTTTTCAATTAAATCATTCATTACTTTTAATTTCGTTTATAACCACGAGCTTCATTTACATGGAAAGGAAACATTTCTAACAGTGTACTTAAGATATAATAATGACGTTATTTTTTTGATTAATTAACGATGTCATTTATTTATCCATTCTACGATGTCCCAAAAGAACATATAAAAAGTCAACAAAAAATCAAAATGATTTAATTTTGAGATAATTCTTAACTTCTCAATAAATAGTCAAATTTTGTAACAAAAAATCATCATTTTGATTGCCATCAAAATAAAGTCAATTAACTTTCTCTTAACTTGGTGCATTTCTTAGGGTATTTATAACGTGACATCGATACACTTTGACATCGATGGATAGCCAATTAACAACGTACTAATAACGTTATTAGTGATCAGTTAATAACCTCATTCATTTATGCTGTTAGTAACATGAAAATAAAGACATATTTCGACATTGACTTATGACTGTAACAAGTCCATGGATGATATTATAGTCCGTTCTTATTTCAAGACTATCTTAAGTAATGTCTTAAGACGCTAATACGGTCCTCTGATTAGTTCGTGACTTCTTAAAACTATAATTAAGACAGTTTTGATTATTGACAGATCTGACTATGAATACCGGCCACATGTCATTTTTATAATGTTTGAACGTCACCTTCGTCATAATTAAATAAGACGACATCTTGCTACCTGGAAGAAACGGGGAGAGTAATGCACGATAAAATTTCGTAACCTGTGTAATAGTTCCACTGAATGACGCATTGCGAACACGTTATGTACGATGGTAACGTTACCATATACTTAATGATGCCTTTTTTTCCTGTGTCGTGCGGAATCTCAAAACGGACGTCCTGCGTCCCGGACACGTACAAAGGATAACTGTGCGATTAAAATATATTAGCGAAAGCAGCAGTTGCACGTACCAGTTGTAGAGATCACTTACGAATCGAAACATTCTTGAGTTGCTTCACGCGACGGATCGTTATTAGGACAAAGATACATCTCGAATCTCCCATAATGATTGGCTGTAAGTTCGATTTCCACCTCGATTTCCTTTAAACAGATTATACTGATATATGTATAATAAAACGAGTATCATAAGTCCACAAAAAAGATACTGAAAAAAAATGTTGTATCAATAATATCATTTTCAATAATATCATTGAAAATAATTTTGTTTATTCAATGACTTTATTAATGAAACTACGACAAATATTTTATATATTATCTTGTTTTAATAAAATTTTATTTCTTTCATTAATACTATGTTGAATCAATGAAATTATTTTCAATTAAAATAATGCTGTTTACAACATTGTTTTTCAATAAAAAAGAACAGTCAAAATAAGAGCCAAACGCAGATATTAGAGAAGAGAGAGTTAAAAGTGTATTGTTGAAATATCATATAACAATTGCGAACGTTGTGGCTGTAATTTCGGTTTTTTTTTCAATGCAATAAAAATTATACAACAAATGCCTTTTTATTTTGATTTTGATTATTATAAGGTTCAGCAGGTGATATTTTCTTCATAAATTCAACGAAAATATACAACGAAATAATTGTGCTAAAATTATGCTTTAAAATTTGCATGCATTACATTGATGTACGAAAATATCAAAAGTTACATTACCTGCCCCAAGGTGTAGTGTCGAACGATGATCCCATTTGCGAACTCACCACCGGCTTCGTGTGGACGCTGACTCGAATGATATGCGTCTCCGCAAACGCCGCACTTGCCTTTATTCTGCTCCCAATGTACTGATGAACAATAGCCATCGTCAATATTAGCTTTAACGCCGAACATCCGCGATGATTACAGCGGATTAACGTAACTTGCAAGAACGAACCTGCGTATCCACCGCAAAAAAGCTCATTATCATTGTAATTGACTGGATTCGGATAGCCGAACCGCCACATTGCATTTCTTGAAGGCGGATCCATTAATCTTCCATGGCCGTGGACGTCGAGTACCTTTTCAAAGGTTCGTGACAAAAGGTAGGTTTGAGAGCAAGAAGTAATTCAAATAATTGTGTAAAAATGAAACTGTTACTCTGCGCCTTGCTTCGATCGTGCTATACAATGCAATGCCATTAAATGAGCGGCCTCATTAACTTTTACTCGCGTGAGTGAGATATTAAGGGCGCGTCTGTGAGAAAGTGCTGCGAAATGACGAATTGTATGAGGTTGGGCGTATTTAAGGAGTATATTGAAAAACGAGTTGGTCGAGCTTTCATTGGCAAAAACAAGGCCTTTCGGACTTTCTTAAAATGTATATTCATAAAAAGGCCTTTGTGCGATCGAGAGAGTCGAAATTCTTTTAATAATCTTAATGTCATTCACATAATTTAAAAAAAAAAAAATCTTACTTGCATGAAGAAATGTAATACTACACACACGAGCAGGATATTGTTTCGTTGATGCCTGATAATCATGTTTTCCTGAAACCATAGTATTTGCCACAATTAATAAAGTATTTCCTGTTTATTCGTGTTCGGTTGAAGAGATTTGATTTTTAAATAGTGAATGAATAATACATGTAAAATATAGTATAGAAAAGCTATTATTTTTTATTATAGACAGATAAAAACTCCATTACGGAACAAACGAAACGATGCAGTGCATCATTCAACGTCGAGCTTTATGTTAACTCGGTCAATTATGAACTTCGTATTCATCTCGCATTTAACTCCTATTAGGAGAAGTTTTCAGGGGCACGAAAACTTTTCCAAACTTGGAATTAGACATTGTGACCAAAACTTCAATCGCATAGTAATGAGTTCCGTCTTCAAATGATGGGGAATGAGATTACAAAGAAACAAGATCGTGCCGAATGTCCTTGAATCAGCTGGTAGAAGCCAAATCTTGCGTAAGAAAGTGAAGCAACGTGTATTGTGCCACTGGTATCATTACAACAATAATGGCGGGACGTCATTGGCGCTTATGTCACATATTATCAAGCGATACACGTAGCATAGGATTAGGATCGGCGCCAAGGATCATCCCGGACATTTTTTCAGCAAATAAAGAATATAAATTTTTATGTCGATGTTTAGAAGAAATTAACTCTAATAAGCTTACCTTTGGGTCA
>NW_017259581.1:1300653-1306042 GCF_001594045.1 Atta colombica | reverse complement strand
ACAATTTATATAAATTTATTATAAATATACAACTTTCTAAAGACGTCAAAATACATACAAATTGCTTAATAATTTTTATTTACTTGTAAAAGTAATAAAAATTAATGTAATAAGAGTGCCAAAAACTAAGGTGAAGATTAAGAGTTAATATTCATTTTCGATTAATAAAAATGTAATTATTAGCATGTCGAATGGAAATGGAATTCGCTGACATGTACACGTGTTATTGACAGCTGTTTGACACGCGATGAGATACATGGTGATCTTAAATGACAGCATCCATTAGGCTTTAATATGAACCATTTACAATGTCGCAGTCTCAATCAGCTGCTGAATTTGCACGTCGAATTTTGATGAGATAAAACCATAGATTCATCATTTACGACAGATGCTTGATTTGAAAATAGAAATAACGGTAAGTTCTCTACAACGTTTTTTAACACGATTATATTATGGTATAACTGTAACCCTCAAATGTGACTAATTTAATATCTAACATATAACAACACTTATAATAATTGTTATAAAATGTTAATATTAAAAGAATTAATATTAACATTTAAATAATAATTAATATTAAAATTAATATTAATTGTATTAATCATTTAATTTATATTCGATTTATTCTTAAAGTTATAAAATAAAAAAAGTTATAAAGTTGAAGTGATCAAAAGTGACTCCGCAATAGCAGGAGTCACAATGAGACACATTCGCCTTGTATTCCAATTAAAACGAAAGATTCAGCGAAAATAAAACAAACCTGGTTAACCTTCGTCGAGAGCAGCTGGTCAAATCGTAGTGCTAAATGAAAGAGAGCACAGCCAATTCCCTTCGAAGGAAATTCTCTTGGAAGAATTCGCATGAGGTGGACGAAGATGCGACATAATGGAATTCAAAGCTACATAGCGGGATGACGCATAAATCTAACACTTATAACGCAAGGCTGTCTGGTTCTGACAACAATGTTCCTCGCTCCTTCTCGACCTCTTTACTGGACCGTGATTTTAGCATTGAAATTTTTCACACGCAATAATCAATTTTTAGAAGAAGTGGTACTAATCGTGGTTGTAAAATGCGAAATAAATGGGATTTTGACTTTGGGAATAAACATGAGTCGAGTATTATGCCGAATTCCTTCGCGAAGCGAATGACCGAGAACGATTCTGCGAGCCCGGATTAAATCAGTTATTTACAATTAATTCTTTCCCAATGTTATTCTCCACCTTCTTCCGTTAGATTTACAGCACCGTACCAATTTATTTTTTTCTCACACGTCCTAAGTTATGTTTATAACTGTAGATTGCCGTTATCAAATTTATATATCGGACCTACTGACAATTTTCTTTACTGATTTAATCTCGATTTATAAACATAGGGTCCCCAGATGAACGGGAGACAAGAAAAGATAAGTCAATAATCCGCATAATTATGAGCGATTATAAGGTATCGATGTTTGAATTCTCTTCATATCGTATTCTCTTCATATATTGGATCGGTCGCACGATTCGAAAGTTGCAGTCATAAATTATGAGTTTACAAGTGCAATTCTCTTTATCAGTTAATAAATTCGTGACATAAAAACGTTTATAAAATCCTTGTTTTCTTGAAACTAATATACATTCTATTAACTCTTGATACAAGAAACGGAAACACATAACATCTATCGATACAACTCGCGAATGTGCATTAAATATCGTGAAGAGGCAATTTCTTGATGACAATGACCAGTAAAAAATTATTAACGACCAATGAACGTAACAGTATTTCGATGTGTAGAGGAGAAGTTGGTATTATGGCCAGTGTATATATTGCCAGTATATACTCTCTTAATATCTCCGCTATTATATAAATTAAATTAAATTAATTACAGAGAATCCTAATGATTACTTACGGAATTATTTGTTTAATAGCTCGCCGTTACAACATGACGCTAATACATAATACTAATACCCAATAGTCAGCACTTATTAAAATGCATTTTTACTTTCAAGTATTTCGAAACGTTTCTAAGATACATTTTAGCATTATTTATATATATATATTAATTACACCTACTTCCTCATTTTTCTTAAATTTGAACGTATTATCATACGAATATATGCATTTTTTAGTGTATTTGCTATTTAACATTTGTTATTTAACATTTTATTTGATTGTATATTTTGAGTTAAGCAAATTTAAACAATAGCATGGCTTTTTGCTAATGTGATCTATGGATATTAATTACAAACCTCTTTTTTGAGATTTTCATATCAAAATAATTATTTAATAACCGATTGATAAATACTCTACTGTTAATCTACAGTATTACGTGTACTATTTTTAGTCCTGAAATTTTTTAGTACTGAATAATTTGTATGCAGAAGTTATGTGAATGTATATACTTTGCATACATTTTAAAATGTTTCACTCTTTTTAAATTTTATAACTAAATACTAAACAAAAGTAATTTCTAAACAAAAGTAATATTTTAAAGCTATTTTTATGGAAGGCCACATTATCACATATTTTTTTCTTCAAGTTATTAACAATGTTGTTTTTAATTTCACATTTTAATTAATAGTTTAATAATAGTATCCTAAGTAATAAATACTTTGAGTCCAGAATCGATTCAATGACATTTTAACAAATGTAATTGTCAAGTTTTAAACTTAAATATTACTTATTAACAAAGTTATTGTGTAAAATGTAACTGGGGTGCCATATAATAACATCTTCTCTAATGATTAAATCGTGTTATCATTTGCATTTTCAATAAAAAAAAGAAAAAAGAATTATCGATCACACTCAAGGATTGACGATCTATCCAACTGCGAAATCGTTAAATTAAAATCGGGTTCGCCGGGTTGCACCGGTTTGAGAATACGGCGACATAGTAAAATAAGAGAGAGAAAGGAAAAAAAGAGATTGACGCACCTCCTGTTTCGACGTCAAGTCAAGGTCGCGAGAATGCCACAAATTCATCTAAAGACTAGAAATTACGGGAGCAATCAAGTTTAAAGACGAGATTCGAGTATCGCGAACTACTTCGATCAACATGCAAATATATATATATATGCGGGAGAATCAATACAGTTATTGATAATATTGTCCAATATTATTTTTCAATATGAGTAAAGAATAATTATTTTCGATATATTTTTATCTGTTGAATACGAATCCGTTATCCAAGTTTGACTATCGTATAGTAAATTGTTTTTAAATTTTATTAATGTTAAGCAAAAGTACCAACTTTTAGCTTTAAAGTGCATTTTCTTCTTAAGTATGATTTTTCGTTTCCAAGAAATAATGATTTGAAAATAGTTCTGTTCTCATATACTTAATATGTGGGAAAAGCATTTTATTCTATTTTAATTTTGCGTTATGTGGAAAGTATTTTTATTTTGATATAGTATAATCGGATCATATACAAAATAAAAAGCAATATAAAATTGACAAAATACATTATATACATCAAAGAGCTTATAATTTTAGCTTATAATTTATTTTAACTTATTAAAGATTATAATCTTCTTATCTTTTCATATTTTGTTAATTTTATATTGCCTTTTATACTACGTCAGCACAAAAACACTTACTTTTCATATAATGTAGAATTAAAATAAAATAAAACGTTTTTTCACGTATTAAGTAATCATCCTATGATATAAGAAAAGAGCTATTTTTAAATTTTCTTCAACTCTTTTCTTGAAAACGTACATATCGAAATGAAACAAAATGTATTTTAAAGCCAAAAATTTATACTTTTGCGTGACATAAAATAAAATTTTGAAAAAATTATTAACAGTGTTAACGTCATGAAAACCCTCGAAATCATCGTTTTCGCCTTTTTGATATCATTTTTTTCAAAAATTATGACGTGAGCCAAATTTGATCAACAGATTCACTTTAGCAAGCAAAAATAAATCGAAAATGAAATTCATGCACGTATTGCAAAAAAAAAGTCAAATTTTTTCAGGCAATGTAATCGCTTATAAAAATAAAACCACCCCTTATGTGATCGATCTTTGAAATAATCGACATTGATGCCATAATTAAATGAATTTTTGGATCACAAAATGCGGGACTCATCCCCGCCGGTTTCGTCCAACTAACAAATTGAACGAAATGACGACACGTAGAATATATCGGTACCGCAAAGTCATACTCACTCGAGTGCACGTGCTCGGCCTGATCGGATTGTTAAGCAGGTAAGAATCGACTCTCGGAAAGGGTTGCTGGTTGTCACCTGGGAAGACAGTTCCGCACGATCGGACGGACCTACTCGAGTGCGTTCACGCGAGTGACAATGTGCGTGCGTCGTGCACGACCCGGAGCTGCCCAAAAACACGACCACCTCCAACCGTAGGCACAGAACTTTGAGGCGTGGTTTCCAGGTAAGTCGGATGGGCCTCAGCTGTATAGTGGGGATGATCAGAGGCTGGAAGCTGGAAAATCCTCGATCGCGGTCCATTTGGCATTTCGCTCGAAATTGTATCGTCGACCATCGTTCGCATGCTCGCACGTTTCAACACATGGTTCGTATTCGAATCATGAGAAAAATACGGTATCCTTATTCTGTCAAATAAGATCCAGTGACTGACAGATCGGTTTACTTTCGTCTGAAACCTGTCGATTTCTTTATATTCTGTCTCGAGACAAGAGCGATCGTAACTGGTTATTTGCCTTCCGCCTTTGACAATGGGGTCAAGCGCAGCATAAACACTTTCAACTATGTATACTGAAGGCACGTGCCTGCAGATACATCTATATACATACATCTATATACGTGTACATATTAGATCGTTCGGAAAGTTCGTTTCAATTTCACGAGCCCTCAGAATTCACTACGATCAATTCTTCGCCGATAAGAAACATTCATTTTGGAGCAAGGGCAACGTGCAGCTATCCGAGAGATGGGCCAAGGTCATTGAATATATTTGTAACCTAAACTTTTCCTTATTCCCTTCTGTCATTCCTGAATTCCCTCATTACAAAGGATTCTCTCTTTATTTAATCGTTATTATTCTTTTATCTTGTCATTAGTTCAAAATAGAACGTTACTCTGGAAGATAGAAGTTCTTTTCGTAACACTGCATTGTTTGTTAAAAATTAATTTAACATCGAGATTAAGAATAATTTGCAACTTTAATTATCATATCGTTGGAACTCGATCAGAATATTTACCATTATATCAATTTACTTTTATTACATAATATTAATATATAATTTACTTTCATCACAGTTTTTTAAGATCACAGATCAAGAGTAACTCGATATTTATCATTATATCAATTTACTTTTATGACGTAATATTAATACATAATTTACAATATTTTTATCACAATTTTTCAACAGTTTTTCACAAATATAATTTTATCAAATATTTATACATACGACGGATACATTG
>NW_017259581.1:1284118-1300553 GCF_001594045.1 Atta colombica | reverse complement strand
AAAATAATATAAGTCATCAGATTAAGAGTACAAATCCAATTTGATATTAATAAATAGAATGTAGATACGCAGCTTTTGTTTGAATGTTTTATCCGTTATTAGGACAGTTTTAATTTTGATATTGATTAATAGAATTTAGATATGCTTTTATTAATGTTTTTTGTTAGAAGAAATTTTGAATTATTAGGACATAATTATTAGGACATAATTATGTATAATTTTTATCTTTAATATTGAGAATAACCTACAGTCGATGATCGAAACGTTTTTTAATGTATATTGTAAGGATGATTAAATAGCAGCAATTAAGAACTTACTATTATTTTTAGCCCTTTTTTATTATATTTATTATATTTATATTTTTTTATTATATTTATTATATTTAAATTTGATTTTATTCAATTGAACGTTGTTTTTTGAATATTATGAACATATTTGTTTCAATAAAATTACTCTTTGAATGAAATATTGCGTCCTGAACTTACAAGATTGAAATGAACTTTCTGATGAACCTAATAATAATATGTTACATATATTTATAGCTACATATATTTATTATTGTTCACTGGTGGCCAAATAATCGCCACCAAATTCAATAATTCTTGTGAATAATGTATGATAATAATAGAATCTCAATTAATTATGTACGCCAAATTAACATTAAATTAGCATCATAAATTAGTTATATGGCATAACTTAACATCGTAAATGATTGCGATGAACATGTACGAGGCTCGTAATACGAGAGACATTCAAAGGAAGACTTCTTTTCAGGGAATTACATGTACAATTTTGTTACGCATTTAAATGATACAACCAATGAAGAAAAAGCCCGAAATTGCACTTTCACTTTCACCGTATCGCGCCACGTGGAATCGTTGGAATTGCAGTACTATTCCTGACACGAAGCGCAACGGTATTCGTCGACGGTGAAACAGACGTACAGACAGACGTTGTGCAAGCAAGAACAATTTGATTCCTCGCATTAATCAGTGACTGCTTTCGCAGTCGGAGCATCGCGAAAAGAGAACGATGTTTTTCTTTTTTTGCCTTCGGCCTTTCACACGCGCTGCCAAATATCTGCTGTACGTGCTGAATTTTTTTTCCGTACATCGGGTAGAATATTAATACTTGTGGTATTCGACGCTCTGAAATTGATGGTAAATTCTTACGATATACACGAAATTATGAATTCTCTTTCTCTCATTCTGTCTGTTTCTTTATCTCTTTCTTTCTTTCGCTGAGCAGAAGCGACTGCTCGAGCAACTCGCGCCCCCACGAGACTCTCGACTCTTTAAACTGGGTGAACACTATCAGCGCCTATCAGCGACCAGTATGGCTCCAACCCTTCGGCAGAGACGACGTTGCTGAGTAGCCCTTGTATCTGTGCTCTCGTCTCAAACGGAAATGCTCGTTAACAAGTATCATCGTGCGTTGAGTGGGCGGATCTCGCTCCGACAGCTGCTAAACGGTATTTATACTGCTTCATTCCTCTTCAGATTCGTATAATTCATATAATGAGCGACGAGAAATCTATTCTGGAGCACGCCGCTCTATCGCGGATGCTGGACCGTGACAAAATCGATAAATTCATTCCGGCTCTGCTGCTTCGCCGCCCCGCGAACCTTAAATCTCTACACAGAGCAGCGATCGCAGAAAGCAAAAAAGCAGTGAATAATATTAAAATAGGAATTAATATTATAACTTTCTCACAATGTATTTTTAATGGATATTTTTAACACTGTATATTTATATATATATTTTTTTTTTTATTAAAAAATATTAATACCTTCTGTTAAATTGATTTAATTCTATTCAAAAGGTTAATTAAGTCAATCTTATTCAAAATAACAGGAAAAAAGAATGTTTATTCTCGTCATAATATTGAACGTTGTAATGCTAATTTTAAATCGACTTTGTAAAAAAACACAGCTTTGTATTAACGACAAATATTTTTGAGTCTTGATGATAAAATGGGCAATAAAATAATATGTATATTAATATGTATAAATAGTATTAATATGAATTAGTATTACGGTTGCTATAAATATTTTAGATCATTTTTTTCAGTGTGACAAAGTAAATTGAATATAAAGTGTCAACGAGATGTATACAATCCGAAGAGGAATTCGTTACAATCTCTTATAATTTTAAACAACTAATTCTTGATTTAAAAAAGTAGAAAATTTTTTGAAATAATACAAAAAACACATTATCACTCTTGTCAACTTTGTGTTACTTCACATATTTGTATTGAATTAAATTCTATCTCATGATATAAAGTGTTTCAGATATCAAACAGATCTCTCTCTGATATCTAAGATAGGAGAGCTCATCATTCAAAACATGTTATTTCAATCAAAATCACACAAAAGTTTGTCATACATATCTTATAATCAGATATCATTAAATGAGAATTTTATCTTTTAATTCTGATTTTGATATCTATAGATACAAATTGTTTTTAACAGTCTTCTTGTTACAATCTCTATTTTCTTTATTCATTTGTGCGTTTGCGGCTTTTATCCCACGTCATTGCAACAGTGATTTATGAGGGGTTCAAATAAAATCACACTAATGTATCAAGCAATCATCCTTAACTACCGTCAATAGAACTGATCATAAGAGTTGTAGAACAATTTAGCGAGTTAAGTTATTTTTCTGCTCGGGTATGGATATGTCAGTAAAATCCAAAAGCGCACAAAAATTTATATACCTGTAAATATACAGGATATCCCCAATTCGCGAATTAAAATTCACAGTAAGAAAGTTCCAAAAATTCAAATTATTTACCATTTTTCGAATAGTAGCTTTTGAGACATAAAAATTTTAAAATTCAATTAAATATTACGGTTAAACGATTGCTTGTCTCGCCTGAGTCGCTACGCGCGATAATTTAAGACTATGGCGTACAAAAAAATGTAAGGCGTTTTAATAATACTTTTAAATCTATCTTTTTTTAGAATTTTCTTGATATTTTAATTTTCTGAATTTCGGGACAGCCTGTATATTTAAATAAAATATAGAAATTTGTACGTAGAAATACTTGTTCAAATGAGTATATAATATTGTCGTGCAGGCGTTACTACATGGAAGAGATACTTAACCGGTTCGGTGTCGAGGGAACCTGAAGGGCCGGTACTTACGACCGAAATACCGGGCCCTCGATCGCGCAGCTTGTTACAAGAATTGAGCTTGATACAAGTACGTCAGATCCTCTTGATTCTTTGGGTGATATCATGACACGACATTTTGTTTAATTTAGTCGCTTGCTATCCGCGACGATATTTTGAACGCTTCGCCTACGAATTTTAATCCAATAATTCAAGCTATGTAGTTGTACTGTTGTCATATAGAATTACTATATGTAGATTTAAATGTACACATAAGATATGAGTAATAATGCCAAATCTTTTGTAAATATTTTGTAAACCAGAGACGAAATGGGTTTACAATGTTGAAATCTGTGACTTCAGCAAGCGTCTTCCGTACAATTCTTCGCAGACTATGAAAAATCCGCCGGTAATTATATAATTGACGTTGACGGGAATGTGTTGCTGGACGTTTATATGCAAATCTCATCAATGCCTCTAGGGTATAATCATCCGGCGATGCTGGAGGCTCTCGCCGATCCCGTTAATCAAGTGAGTGATATAAAACCACATCGTCACGGAGTACCGTATTTTTTTTCATGTATGGAAATTAGCGTGCTAACTTCCTCTACAAGATGTATCACTTATACTTTAAGTACACAGTATTGAGAAGAAATTCTAATAATTGAATATTCTTGATATACCTTCATATAAATTATTTTACTTTAGGAAGACGGTGTTCAAGTTGTATGAAAAATAGTTAACGATTATGATTCTTTTCAGAGAATTATAGCGAATAGACCTGCTTTAGGTGTCTTTCCAGGAAAAGACTGGCCTAACAGATTAAGAGATGTTCTACTTAAGAAAGAGGTAACAGATATATGCTAAAACTATAATTCATTTCCTATATCGTCTTTTATCTTGGCGCAATTGAAAAAAATTATTATTTTGAACAGTTGGTACCACCGGGATTATCACACATTACGACAATGATGTGTGGTTCTTGTTCTAATGAGAATGCTTTTAAAAATATTTTTATCTGGTACGCCGAGAAACAAAGGCAAGGCAAACCGTTCACGAAGGAAGAGATAGAATCGTGTATGATGAACCAAATCCCTGGCTCACCGCGATACTCTATTATGTCCTTTAAAGGTCAGTCATTTGTTGGAGTAAAAACAAGTTTCATTCCAATTAGGAATCTTTATGAAATATTTAATATCGATAGGTAGCTTTCATGGAAGAACCTTAGGTTGTCTCTCAACGACTCACAGCAAGTACATTCATAAGATGGATATACCAGCTTTCGACTGGCCTATCGCTTCCTTTCCAGAGTACAAGTATCCTTTAGAAGAAAACGTTCGAGAAAACAAACAGGAAGATAAGCGTTGCCTCGCAGAGGTATATCGTCAAATCTTTATTGTACATTGACACCAAAAGAATCAATATTTCTCACTCATTAAAAGGATCAAGCAAATAAATTAATAGGAAAATTAAGAAAATGATAGAAAATTAAGTGTTTCATTATCATAAAAAACATAATTACTAAAAAATCAAGACATCTTAAGATTTTGTCTTTTGCACAAAAAATATAATATTAATTTAAAAGATAGAAATGATCAATAATGATTCAGTATTTCTAATATTAAATACCTCTTTAAATGTTTCGCATAAGAAGATTAAAAAATTTGATTGATATTTTAGGTCGAGGAATTATTTGAGAAGTACAAAAACGAAAAGAAAGTACCAGTGGCTGGCGTGATAATTGAACCTATTCAAGCAGAAGGCGGTGACAATCACGCATCCCCAGAATTCTTTCAGGAACTTCAACGCGTGACACGAAAGGTAAGGCTTGCAAAACAATTATCTTACAGTACGTTATCAAAAGATATATTGCAATCTCACGTTAAAATATTTCAGTACGGAGCCGCGTTACTTATCGATGAAGTACAAACCGGTGGCGGACCAACGGGAAAAATGTGGTGCCACGAGTACTTTAATTTAGATACTCCACCCGACGTAATGACTTTCAGCAAGAAAATGCAATTAGGCGGTTATTATCATTCGGAGGATCTGAAGTAAATCTTTTTTTTTTTCAATGATAAAATAATATAAAATCATGTTTTAAATATTAACGTATAATTACCTGCACGCAGACCGAAACTGTCATATCGTGTGTTCAATACTTGGATGGGCGATCCCAGCAAAGTGATCCTGCTCGAAACGATTATAAATACGATTAAAAAGGAGAATCTTTTGGATAGAGTTACATGCGTGGGCAATTATCTGTTAAAACATTTGATGGATATGCAAAAGGAACATTCCAATGTAATCAGTGCAGTGCGCGGACGTGGAACTTTCATAGCGTTTAATTGCTCCTCGCCTGAAGCGCGAGATAGCATCATCAAGAAACTTGCAACGAAAGGTAAAATGTTGCAACATAAAATGTAAGTGCTAAGAATATCTTCAATGTTTTCATATTTTCCTCTGTTCTTGTTAGGTATTCAGACAGGTGGATGCGGCAGCCAGGCTGTGCGGCTGAGGCCTGCGTTGACCTTCACAGAGCATCATGCCGATATATTTCTGGATGCGCTTCGCTCTGTTTTAAAAAAATAAAAATCAGCTTGGCAATATCTTGCGTCTTCCAAATCAGATGTCTTCCATATTGAAGTACTCATGGAGATATATCGTGTGATTTATGAAGTCTATAAATAATCATTATTTTTCTATGGCAGTTAACATTATGAAAATATGTTACGAAGAGATTTATGATAAATGGTGAATTAATGACAACAATGCAGTATGACAAACTAAACGATGTAATATATAATATTTGATTATCTCGTAAGTTGTAAGTATATGAATGATTCGATACGAGAAACTAGAAAATATTCAAAAAAAGTTATGATACAAATTCAACTTTAACAAATTTAGAACAATAATGTTTTTATTGAGTAGAAATTTTCTCTACATCGATTATTTATACATTTCATATATTGAGCAATATTTGCTATATTTGAAAAAATATAGTATAAAATGATGCTTAACAATCAATTGTATACTAACTTGTAATATATAATATTTGTATATTGCATGATGTACATTAACTAATAATATGTATCAACTTTTAACAATTAATTGTTATAATTTATATTCTGTTTTATCTTTCTTTTATTATCTTTTATTATCTTTTTATATTTTTGCTATTATTTGTTAATTTTGGCTTCATTGACATAATCAGACAAATTATTGCACAATTACAAAATGTCTTCCAAAACAACTGCCGATAAAAAATGTTTAAGTTAGATCCTTATTGTTATCAAGTCTTAATGTCATTCATCTCGACATTTTCTTCAATATTTCAGCAAAATGTTCATATTCTCGATGATGACTCTTCTGTGTCATGTAAGCCTTTGTCCTCATCTGAAAAAAATATCCGAAATAAAGATTTTAAAAGCAAAACAATGTATAAAAAAAATTTAAATCTTGATTATTCTAAATATGTATTTACTGTCACTTTAGAATCCACCGAACCGTGTCGTTGTGATAAATGCCACAAATTTACAGCCATGTTTGCTAATGCAGTGTCTCGTAAATTTGCACGAATAATAAAACAATTAAACAGCTCGAGAGCAAGAGCTGATTGTTTATCGAATTGTTCGATGGATCCAAGATACTTGAGATGGCCTAAGATTTCTTCAACGATTTTTGAACATATTTTATTGACTTCACCGATAAATTTCTGATCCGATCCATACAATTTATCATTTGAATCAACCTAAAAACGGCATTATATAAATTGTGACATATTATATAAATTTTAGAGATTATAATTAATAAAATAATTAAATTCTCTAATTTTAAAGTATTGGAAATATGATAGCTATTTATTTGCCCCTTCAAATGTGCGCAAAAGCATGAAATACCTTATCGATATGGTACGGATAATTTTCCTGCGATACTGTTGAAAGAAGATCGAGTACACGTAAATATAAATATGGTTTGATTGAGGTATTCTCCTCAAAGCAACGTTGAACTGCATTGAGCAAGCCTCTCATCAAATACAGGACGCCATGCTCTGGGCTATCCTAATACAGAACAATCTTAAAATCATAAAATTAAAAACATAGCGTATATCAATATACTTACGGGAACTACTAACAATGTTGACAAGAAATTCGATAAATATGAAAGCAAATATGGCTGCGAGCTTTTCTGTCTTCCATCGATATCGATAGTTTTCGGCATTTCCGGAACTAAACTCAAAGCAGCCTTAAAGCAAGCATCGGCTGAAAAATGTCAATTTACGTATATAAATTAACGAAAAAAAAATGTGTTAATGTTAGAATAAAAATTAATTCAATTCGCACCTTGGCCTAGACATTGATTTAAAAGGGCAACCTGTCCAGATAGTAGATATAATTGAAGGCGTGTATGGACTAGAGTTAACGATGGTATGGTAATGAAACAGAATGCAGCGCAGGCACGTACAAACGCTGACGTTCTTCTTGTGTGATGACCACGTACTATCTTCCTAGTATCAACTGATAATCTATTCACGCACTGAGCGCAAATAAAAAGAGACTTTATTATCGCTAATCCTTTTTTCTTTATACATCAACAGTGTAAAAGAAAGAATCATTTATGTCAATCAAGTAGAACATATATGTATCACATACTTGTACAAGTTGTATATGAACGCTATCAAGATTAGGAAATGCTGCCCTGGCCTCTACGTAAAAACTAAGCTGCTTCTCAAAATCGCGACCATAATCTACTCGTTGTACTAGTCCGCATATTAGTTGTCCGATCTGTCGTTTCTCATCTTCGACGGTTAGAGCACTGTAATGATTTATTCGATTTTAGAGATCAGGATAAACTTTAATCGTAAAATTAAATTGATGTACCTAACAGAATCGTGCATTATTCTCGCAATAAACATCAGAGCGTTTATAATAATAGGATCCGTAATAGGTCCATTTTGCATACTCAATCCTTCTATGACAGTTTTACAAACTTCAACCTTAACACTTTCCTTGTGAAACAAGTCAATTAGAGGTAAAAAATTGTCCTACAAAACGTCAAATAATTTGTAACAGATCAAATGTCTTAAAATTAATTATGAATAAATATGAATAATATGTGCGTTTATAATAGCGCGAATAGTTACCATAGCAAGTAATGATTCAAAATCTTGTGTGTGGGCAACTATCTTTTCAATAATATTTTGCAATTGTGGATAATAATTTTCGAAAGCTTTGTTCGGTCGTAGCCGATCTATTATTTTGCCGAAAAATAAATTTAATTCAATTACCTATAAACATAATATGTACAATAATAATTTAATTTCACATAAAGTATAATTAAATATTATTTGTGCAAATATAACTTACAGAAAAGTGTATAACAGTGAACTGAATCCAAATCTCGACGCAATGCATGAATTTGTTAGGATCTGTGAGGTCCGTTATGTACTTCCATATCACGTTAAGCACCGATTGACAGTCTTCTTTCGGCAAAGATTCTCGTACAAGGCATTCTCCCAAACTCCGATATAAGAGATATTGAGGATACCCTGTTGCATTGAAAAGAGAAAACGTAACTTAAAAGTGTTATTATATTCTCGACTTCATTTTTTTAAATCTCAATACCATCGTCTTCACTCGCTACTATTAAATTTACAAAATCCATAGCACGTACAGCAATATAAGTAGGTTTAAATGCAGTCAACACTGTATTTAATAATAACGATCTGAAAATATATGTCGATTAGATAAAAATTAAAAATTAAAGATAAATTAAAAATGTATGTTTAAAATATATTTACCCGTTCTCTTGTTTTTTACAACGAGATAAAACCTCTTCAAGAAGGTTCTCGGGCGATATCGCCACTAATACCTGTACGATCCAATCCAAAGCTGGTGAATATAAATTAAGATACGAATGAAGGGTAACATTTTGCTTCACTATTTCGTTTCTTACAGCAATCCCAAATAGCTGCTGGTACGTAAAAAGAAAGTCATACAGATTTTCCCTCACAAATTCGAAGTCTGATGTTTTGTTCAACGCCAATCCCACACGACATAAATAACATCTCGCATAAATCGCTATCAATGGATTTCCGATGCCTCTTATCATACGAGTTATACGTAACAGAGCAGTATTAAATTCACTAAAATAAAAATATTACTTTAATATTTCAATCATTATGTTATTACAACATTACGAATATTTATACAGTCGAAAGTCGTACCTAGTCGTTAGAAAACTGTAAGATTTTATTATTGCCATTTCTACATAAAGACGCGGTACTAGTTCCCGTATTGAAGCTATCTTGTAAAACCAATTCCGACACGTCTCCTTCGCGTTTTCAGGAACCATGTCGGGTGTAAAATTATCGGGCAAACTCGTGGGTACTTTACTTCCTGGTCTAAGAAAAAAATATTAATATCAATAATTATAAATAATGTTTATAACTGCTCGATAAAAAAAAACATAAAATACGTGCAATTAAAAAATAAGAGTTTTCTTATATAATAATTACTTGTAATACTCAGCCTTCATTTTCAATCTTTCATACACAAGTTTTCCAAAAATATCCAAAATATCTGTGATGAGAACAAACTTGCTCGGATAAAAAGCCATTACGGATGTATCTACTAATAATTTGGCACACTGAAATAATTTAACATTAATTCTTAAATCATAAGTTCTTTTTTGTTCTAAGTTCTCATTCTATAAAAACTAATAAATGTGTCAAAACCTGTATTGCAATTTTGAGCGCCTTTACTCTTTGGTCGGAATGCCACGCTTGTACTAGTTCGTTGTTTAATTGTTCGATTCGTGCTGTATATTGTTGCTGCGACAAGTCCAACATTTGCCGAACAGAACCTTCTTCAAAATCATCTAATTGTTCAAGTCGCGTTTTTACCTTGTCGACCATTGGCCCACTCGGCTGAACTTTCACTACAACTGTAACAAAACAACATTGTAGCAATTTAAAAAGTTATTAATCAATAAGCAATTTAAAATAAATGATATTGTATTTTAATATTTCTTTACGAATTAAATTAATTAATAATCTTTTTAAAAAGGTACCTTTTTCGCCACCTGATAAGAAACTGGTGACAATCGATAATTTTTCAGAGGTGGTATATTTACTTAGTATAGCGGAACGTCTAACAGACCATGGTTCTACCAATTCCTCTGCTGTGTCCTTTGATTTTTTACCCGCAGGTGCAACATTAGAATAATCCCACTATGACACAAATAATATAAACTTAAGTTATAAAAATAATAAAAACACATAATTAAATCTAAATAAATATATTACTTCGTCTGCAGCCATTTTAGAGAGAGGATCCAATTCTTCTCGAGCAAATTGTGTAAGAGGATCAGAACCGTCTAGGGAAGGATGACTCAACAATGGATCACTCAGTGGATTTGCAAAAATCGGCGCGTGTGTTGGTGTAGGTGTACCAGTGGAGGAACTGGTACTTGTACTCCGCAACGCACTTCGTCTAGCTGCGCTACGTCCATCAATTAACTATACAAGAATAAAAAATCTTTTATCAAATTTATTGTTCATACAAGATAGAATACGAGATAGAAATTAAAACCTGTTCATGTTGCTTGAAACCGTTCGTGTTGCTTCAAAAATGTTTGTATTTAAAATGAGATAAAAATATATTCTGACATTAAAGAGAGAAAAAGCAAAGTTACTGAGTACAAAAAGTACAAATAACGCGAATAGATCTATTTATGGTACTTCAGCTATTTCTTACAGTGATTACAACTGGTTTTAAAGGATGCTCCGTAGCTTCTTCCAGACATGCAAACTTTACAGTCCCATATTCCATGGGTTTTGATATCCTGCAAACAAAATTTCTTTTTTATATAATATAGTTCATTTTCTTATATTAGAAGAAAATCTTATTATTGCAATAATAGTATCATCTGACAAAACACAAACTAAACAATAACATTATATCAATGTTGAAGGCTGCTTTTCTTTTAGAAGATATAATCGACACATATCGTTTCGTCGTTATTATTCATTGAATGCCAAGAATTTAAAGATAGAATGATGTCTGTGTCACTAAAGGGAAAGCACCAAAAGATATTTTCTATGACAAAATTACACTTTTGAAGCTTAAAATGAGATATATGTTTGACGAAAGCGAGAAAGAAAGTTCTAGTGTAGGAATAAAAAGCAGATCTATAATAATATCCTATTCTCTAAAATTTTCAGAATGACTCTAAATAATAAAATCTCATTCTTAAAGACTAAAAATTGAGATACTCTTTCTTAAGATTTCAATTTTCACTTGTTAGAGTGAGATTCCATTCCAAAGAATTTAGAGAGTGCTCAACAATGTAACTGTTATGTACAACATGTGTCATATTACAATTATATTGTTGAAGAATAACAATATTGATATAATATTACTGTTTGTGTTCTACAGAAATAGACACTTGAACGAAAATTAATTTTCTCACCATTCTATCTCCGTCATATTTTGCACTCTGAGATACTGTTCTTAAGTTCAGAAGTAGAATCACACCATGTAATCCGATATCACGCTGATATTATCCGGTTCATCATGCGGCTTCAGAATCTGACATTAAAAAGTTGACACCCGATTCGACACGGAGTCCAATCAAACATCAACTAATCCTCGTGCAAAGTCGGGCAAAGTATGGCGTGGTAGAACCACCGATCGAGCTGAGTCCCACACGGATATGGGACGAATTCATCCATACACGCAATACACTTATTGGTCGTCCAACGGGAGTCTCCAGAACGTTCCTAGGAGTTCTATGTTGTTAATATAGATTAACTTTAATCTTAGTTTATAACTTACTTTCTATCTTTTTCCAGTTCGAAGAATTAAATTAAAATTTATCTACAAGATTAAAGTTAATCTAAAACTGAATAAAAATAAAGTAAAGATTTTTTCAAATCCTGATCACCCCGAAAAACCATTCATTTCCATTAACGCGGCCTCACGAATCGCCGATTCGCCTCGCAGCGAATTCTGAAGTATTTTGAAGCAACTCCGAGCTCGTGCAATTCAATGGAATTGTTCAATAAAAATCGAAGGTTTTCAATGAACCGCCAATTCTGCTTATTTGAGTGTCGATCACGACGCAGGGCAGCACCGACAACATCCCCAGAAATCCGACCACGGGTGTGCTGTTCTCCAAATCTCCATTCCAGTACTCCAGTCCTCGCAACATACCACAATTCGCACGCTGCACGCGAGTTACGGGAATTTCTGCGGAAATTCGCGACGCATTCGGGCCATGGACGAAGTTCTTGAAAGCTGGGAGCAGATTGAGGAATCCGGAGTAAGACACATCTCAGAATTTCGTTTTCCAAATCGGAGTGTAAGACCGAACGGTCTCGTGTTAACCTATAACCTCCTTCGAGTTCCGGAGTTTCCGTCGATGACGAGAAGACTTTCCGCGGTTTGTCGTCTCGCGTTTTCTCGCTTTGGAGCATCCCGAGTATCGCGCTTGCATTCTTCGTTGTTTGTACATCGTGATCCTTAATTGATAGATTGATTCACGCGAGTTAATCATAGTACTTTATACTGCCATAAGGACACGTTTTTGCACAAAATTCTTTTCCTAAAATTTCTTTTCACTCCCGGTCGATTTCGTTCATGGAAATTATTTATCGTTATATGATATATAGAAGAGGGATGAAAATTCTGATGGCTTTTAGGCACTTGATAAAAGACTGGAAGCTCTTCGGTTGAACACAGTGGAGGAAGAAATAGAATCTTCTAGGTAGGTTCAGGTGAACGTTTCTCGAACTTGTTTCCCCTTCATGCTTTTAAGTCATTTAAATCTTTTTGAAGAAAATATTTCTGTCATTTATAACATACAATGTATAGTTTATATATTTAACAATATTTTGGATATAGAACCAATAATGATGCCAACACAAGGATGATTATATTAGGGGAAGATGGCCTTAGATCTCAATACGTACCTCCAAAACCTATGGTAAAGATATTAAAGAGACCTACTGCAGATTCGCGAGGTAGTGGTGATGGTCCACTGAACGATGAAAAACCTAAGCAACCTATTAAGTCTCTTAAGCAGGTATGTAATTTAGGATGCTTACCAGCAAGAGACACATGGTGAATTATTTTATTACTTCATTACACTAAAGGTGCTTTAGTAAGAGACATACAGTGTACAATAATATAGTAAACAAGAAGTTTTTTTCATTCAGTGACAAACATCATTTTTTTTAACATTCAGAAAGTAATAAAAATAGATCAACTTTCTATTTGTCACCAAATGGAAAGCATCCAAGGATGTATAATAATTTATTGTGTTACACTGTCATTTGTGTCTCTTGCTGGAAAGTATCATCTATTAGTATACATTAAAGACTGCTTTGTATAATATAAATGCATAAATTTAAGTGAAATAATATAATCAATTTTGACAATGAAATAATATATGTGGCTTCTGTTAAATAATGCAATGATATCATTATTGAGTATGTAATCGTTTAAAATATTTATATACATAAATGCTTTTACATTTAACTTGGTTAATTTAATTTAAATATAGCAGCTTTTAGTATGTATTAGTGTAATGCAAGTGAATTCGCTAAAGACACAGTGAATTAGAGACTCTAGTCACAAATTTTGTATTGGCCCATCATTTTTGTTAACTTCAGTAATTAAGTTAGAAGTAAAATAATATTTAGAATAAAATAACATGTATAAAAAGGGACAATATATCCTTCTTTCTTACTTTTTGTTTTGATAAAATTGCTCGTGGCCAGACTTTGTTATAGAATCTCTATAGTGAATCATTTCATCTTTATTTAACGTTGATAAACAATCAAGATATAATGATTCTGTGTTATACTGTCAACCATCATATTTCTTGCTGAAAAATCCTTAATTCGTCCGTAAAACCCTATACTGTCGAACGTATGAAAATGTAACAAATTGTCTTAGCGGGAGCAAGAATATGCAGAAGCACGCAGGAGGATTCTGGGGGAAGAGAAGAGTCCAGAAGAGAAGACGATGCAAGAGATCAACAGAATTCAGGCAAAATCGAGCACGCCGAATGGCAACAATTTTCCTAGCAACGTCGTTCGTATGCCTGCCGGCCCGGATGGTACCCGGGGCTTCAATGTACGCAGGTAGCGCGTCTTCCGACTGACTTTCCACCCATCTTCTTCCTCTCCTTCCTACTCGCTGCCATGGGGAAGGAGAACGGCTATGAGGCCAATAACATAGAATAACTTCGCGCTCCCAGCTAGAGCGAACAAGATATTCTCGGAGCTGCGTCCTGCGAATTGTCATCGTGCATAGACGCAGCTTAGCAAGGATCGAGAGAAAATGGACTTATTCGAGTGAAAACGAAATGCTGATGTCATGCATTCTGTTGGTGCTCTTTTACGTGACAGATCGAAAAATAGAAAAAAAATAGGAAAATAATTATATTTATGTTTATATATGTATATATACTTGTATGTATGTACATGCACGGTATAATTATTTTTCTATATATTTTTTTCTATATATTTATAAAACGAAATTGCAATTCAGATATAATGGGACGGAAGCGTGGATTTGTTACAAAGAAAATGAATTGCTTCAGTTTGTAAACTTGTATAATAACTGATAACTGAAAGTATCTAACGTGGATTGTGTAATAAGTATCTTTGGACTGTGTAATAAAAGAACTTGTATATATACACATTATTATTATATACACATGTACAAGTAACAATTGTATGCGATATGTGAATCATTTTGTTATTAAATCAAAGATACTTTTAAACAGAGATACCTTTCATTGACTTCAATTTCAATATAATAAATATAAATGTGATATAGATGTAAAAGAGGGAAATGTTATTTTACAATTTTTTTATGTTGAATTGTTTAGAGAAGCGCAAATGTATGTATAATTTATTGAATTGTTTGTACTGATAAGTTTATAAAAAACATATTTCAATTACCCAAATTTTTGTGCCGTGAGGCACTCATTGTTTAAATTTCTTTGAACGATTACTACACCGAGATGCCTTCTTGAACCTTCTTGAATAGTTATTAAGCATTATTGAGTCACTCACAAATGTCTAGATATGGATTGACGTGTAGATATAATTATCTCGTGTGAAGAACTTCTTAATTCCGAATTATATCAAAGATAAATTTATGTTATTGAAGTAGCCGTTCATGATAACTGATGATAACGTTCTACGCGTGCGTATATATCTCTGTGTGTGTGTGTGTGTGTGTGTGTGTGTGTGTGTGTGTGTGTGTGTGTGTGTGTGTGTGTGTGTGTGTGTGTGTGTGTGTGTGTGTGTGTGCGCGCAGCACAGTCGACACATGTTTATATGCGTCATGGCGCATGTCAAATCGCATGTCTGCCGCTATCAGCTCATCTGACTCGACAGATATTTCTCGCGGTTTTGAAATGATGCGAGTGAGTTACCCGTGGAAATAGGTATCCCAGGTGCCAGAAGTGCCGCGTCGTTATCATCACCGGAGCCGTAAGGATGGCAGAATCGAGTGGACCGATTCTTCACGTCATCGTCGTCGGGTTTCATCACAAGAAAGGCTGCCAGGTAGAATGACAGGCCAGATTAACCTTCTTCCTCATTTCATCGACGTTCCGCGCGTTTCCAATCACGTCCAACGCATCCTAACATAATATTACCTTTTAGGTCGAATACTCGTTTCCACCTTTGGTACCTGGTGCGCCTAATGAATGTCCATTGGGATGGAAGTATCTGCCCACTCTCGCTCTGCCCGACGGTTCTCATAACTATGATGAGGACACGGTTTATTTTCACTTACCTAGTCTGAACGATCCGAAACGAACGATATATGGCATTTCATGTTTCCGCCAAATACCTGTGGAGGTATATAAATGTATTTTTTTGGTGTTTCAATATCTAGACAGTTTTAATACTCGACATCCTATGGATATCCTGTGATTGTTCCTAGGACGTAGAGACGTCTGTGTTTAGTTTAAGACATTCCTACAAGATCAAATACAAGTTTTAACTTTGAATAAATGTAAAATAGAACATTACTGTGCTTGCAGAAACTAAAGAATCGCACGTCCGATATAACGAGAGGTACTGTTCAAAAGTCGGTTTGCGTGCTGAGTACTTTGCCTCTATATGGACACATTCAAGTAAAAATGGCCCTGATAACGCATGCATATTTTGAAGAAGGGGATTTTAGTAAAGTGTCCTTACTGGAGGATACTTATCATCATCTTAATTCATGTATGAGTGGCGAAAGTCAGATACCGCCGCAAATCTTTGTTGGTAATTGTCCATCAATATATTC
>NW_017259581.1:1243156-1284018 GCF_001594045.1 Atta colombica | reverse complement strand
TATATATATATATATTAATTATTTACAGGTTTATCTGCGAGAGATTTTATATTACAATTCCGTCACAAGGTGTTGCTCCTGTTTAAATTGCTCCTGCTTGAGAAAAGGATAGTTTTTTATCAATCGCCTGTGCAGCCACTGTGCGCCACGATATTAACTCTACTGTCGCTGTTCCCAGACATGATTGAACATGGTCTCCAACAAGCTGCGTGTGTGAGGTACTATAGAAATATTTTAATTATTTTTTTTTTTTTAGTAAACATATCAATGTTAATAGCAATCTAATAAATAAAATGCTACAGACCATCCAGGCCGATGTCTCCGATTCCGACTTTCGATGAGGAAGAAATCTCGAATAATGTTGACGATTCCAATTTATCATCCAGTCATATCGTCAAAGACAATATATCGGACACGAGTCAAGAGCAATGCAATGATAACAGCAATAGAAACTCCTTGTGCATTAACGACAACAAAACTATGGAGTCGATGGAGGGCAAATGCTTGGACGAGTTGCAGCATGTAAACCTACAGAAGAATAACAACGATAATGAAAATCTGAATATGAAAGTTATCGAGATAGAATCGGCACAGGAATGTACCGAATCTTATCTAGAAGAAAGCAATTCGAAATATTCGCCGAAGCCGAATGATAACGTACACAGGGTACACAGTGTGAACGCTATTACATTGAACACTGGTGACACAGATAATAGTTTACCTCGTGACACGAGTAGCGATGCGCTTTCTGATGCGAGATTAACGAATAACATTACACAAATCGCGCACGTTAATCCAGAGTTATGCGGTCTACCTTTAGAATTATTTACAAAGGTAATGATACATGATATATTCACTTGGATATATCATTCCACGTTTTGTAAAAATTTTGCATATTGCATTTCGACATTTTAAATATTGTAAAAATATATAATTATTCTAGGGTTATCTCTGCTTACCTTACCTATCTTTGCCCTATTTGGATCTCTTGGGGGATGTTAATGTTAGAGGATATATAGTAGGTGCCACGAATGTACTGTTTAAACAAAAGAAGCAGCTCATCGATGTGCTAATCGAGGTAATCTAAATAATGTTAAATGTATATTCAAATATAAATGTTTGATTGAATATGAATGTTTGATAAAAGTTTGATTTATAATCGCTTACTCTTCACATAAAAGGTTGAAAATACGCGGATAGAGGCGACCGATCCCGAGCTGAGGCGGCAGCTGCATCTCACCACAGAGGACTTGAGATTCGCCGATTACGTCGTAAGGCATGTAGCCGAGCCTCGGAAGGATATTTTTCTGGATGGGGTGGGATGGGAGGGTGGCGACGAATGGATCAGAACACAGTTCCGGGTATATCTGTTGAGTATGCTGCGTACTTCCATGCAACAGGATACTCGTCAGTCGGATCATTACAACGCAACATTCATGTCCGCGTGGCGTACTACAAATAATTACAAAACGTGGTACACTGCGAGCAAATCAGAGATACACAATATAGAACCTGGGCACCCTTTCGCTGGTCAATTATCGGTGCAAGATATGAAATTACGGTTATCACAGTAAGTTAAATTTCACATATGAAATATAAATTTATAGTGCAAGGATAAAAAAATAGAACGAATTCATTCCATTGTTTTTCTGCGTCACTATATTTAATTTTCATTAAAAACAGTACATTATTTAAAAAAATAAAAACCTCATTGTTCCAGCACGATGCAAAATACGGAAAGCGGTAGGAAGTTGAATCAGGCAATGGCAACGACTGGACGCGCAGTGGCCACCACTGGAAAGGCCGTGGGTAAGGTTGCATAATTTATTTAAATGTAAACCGGATAGTGCATTTAAATGTATTGTCAATCTTTCTGAATACGAATATTTTGTAAACTGCATATTAATACGTATTTGAAAAATGATATACGTATCTCTTTAGATTTATTGTTCGATATTTACATGTACAGTTTTGAATCTAATTATAATATAAAAAAATCCATAATTTGGAATATTAAATTAAATGTCCAATTTAATTTCACTTGATGTCTGCGATCAAGCTCGCGTAGAAATATTATTCTTGGCACTAATTTACAAGGGGGAGCACTGTCACAAGCGAAAGGGGCATTCTCAAATTGGTGGACCACGCTAACGACAGTTCAACCGGTCGATGAAGCAAAGATTGATAATCAAACGACAAACAATCATCACACAGTATCCAGCGTCACAGACAAAGAATCTATCGAAGATGAGGAGATGAATATCTCTACTACTAATAACGCGGAATTTACTGTAGATCTTGATTAATTCGGAAACGTATGCCAATAAAAAACAATGGCGAGTGATTGAAGTTAAAAATGTAAGAGCCGGACAAAGTTATGTGGTAAAGATACGTAAAAACTGAAACAAAGAATTTCTTGCAAGACTCGTGCTTATTAAACGACCTTTTTAAAGTTTAATTTCAGCGAGAGAAAGTATAAAGTACGAAATTAAAATTGCGTACGTACAACAGACTGTATTAATGTGATATGCAGTTTCGCAAAGAGATTTTTTTTTAAGCTACCGGGCAAATTCTAGAAGCTAAGCTGATATATTGCTGATTTAAGTACAAGTTTTTGTAATTTTCGCTGAATATTGTATATATAATTTCTATATGGTTTATATATGTAAGATATGTGATATATAATTTCGTCACAAAAAGACATGTAATTGTAGCAAGTGGTTTTTTATTCTACTTTTTCAAATGTTACACGCAATTAAGCGACGCTCGAAGAATTAATCAACTTTAAACCTTAAATAATAGAGAAAACATTTTTTTCTATCACAAATCTTACCTATTCCTAAGGGCTATTCTACACATATCTATATTACGTACAGTAATATTGTTTCGTTTATACATAGAGACATTCTCGCTTAAGAAGTACCTGTATCCTTTGTACATAAAAAAGTAATGCAGAATACACGTACATCGCGATTGTCATGATAATTTCTTGTCCGAGTTTTGTGTAATATTTCATTTTAGTCTCATTTACTGTTTGAACCGGAAGAGTACATTCTTTAAACGCGTAAAAGAAACATGAGGAAGAGTGGCATGCATACATCACAACATGCGTTATCGATCGTGGCAAATTTCTATCTAGCAAGGTTCAGTATTTTGTACTGTCGTGAATAGTGGATTTACATGTAGAGGATGGACGGAAAGTTCGGAAACTGGGACAGCCGATATCCGACAAGACATAAACATTGTACATTGTTCCATAATTCATTTCACTAAGGCTAATCCTGTTATTGACAATATTGCTACCTCCATTTATTGTCGAGATTACACCGTACGATTAATTCCGTGTATAACATGACGATCCCTTGTAATTCGATAGATTCGGTAATGAAAGATACTAAATCATGATAGATAGTTATTAAATCGATTGTATCCTTATATCCGTCGGAATAAATTGTTAGTTTTATCATCAAGATCGTGGAAGATCATTCATGGAATGAAGAGCTGCCGTTAATCGTAGCAGAAATTACGATTCAATTAAGCTTAGAGCACACGTGTAGATCATTTATAGTGCTACTAGCGTAGTCATTACGATAACATACGTATATCTGATTAAGGTAAGAAGGTTTTCTTCGCCACGATATTTGTAGTTACGTGAAGAATGTTTACATAATAGTATTATTACTTTACGATTCCCTCTTTTGTAGAGTTTAATCGTACTTAATACTCGTTTTATTTTTTTGTGTTTTAAGCGAGTGAATCTCAAACGGCCACATTTGGCGCTGAATGACGATTTTTGTTGCAGATAGTGAAGTCGATCTGTTAAATTTTATGTTAAAGTTTATCTTAAGCTGTTATTTAATAGAAAGCTATACGTAAGAATTGTGCGAACTGTTTATTTTGAAAGCGATCGAGAGAATATCTAATCTCACAATTTTATCTCATTTAAACCTGTGCTCGCACTCACATACCTACCACTGTTTTCAGAATAAACAGTTCACACGGCAGTCTAGTTTATTTAATTTGTTATAAGTGCATCTTTGTGATATTTAGTTTAATCTACGACTCGAATTCTCCGAAGATTCGGTTTTGAGGTATGTTTTTATTTACATAAATATAAGGTGTGCCAAATGTGGAACGTGTACATTTTTAGAGAAAGTATCGATGTACGAAATGTATTTTGCAATTAAGCGGCGCGATGCAAAACGATCAAGCTGCTAATAAACAAAATCGTTATTGTGAACATTTAATAATTTTATTAAACGTTTAATAAAATGAACGTCTTCGCTAAACATCGATTTTCTCAATTGCCATCAAAGAACAAATTATCAATCTTGAATTTATGTGGACCATGAATTTTGCTTCGCGCTCCCTTTAAAGATTATTGTATAGAAAAGTTAGTCACACTTTGTACGTAGATGTTTTTAATTAAAATTTTTATTTATAAATTATTATAACACGTGTACATACATTTTATTTATTACAAAGTATATTTTGTAGCAATATCTTTTTTCCACAAAACTGTAGAATTTTAATATTTCATAGTCATTAAGATTTTGTCTTTACGATAGAATTATACATGAAGGCGCGCGTGCTCTTGTATCAAAAACACGAATTCTAGTTGATTTATTAGCGATCGAAACAAAAAAATGAAGAAATAAAAAAAGAATGATTCGGTGATTTGCACAGCTTTAGATATTATATTATCGCGAGGTGAAGTTATTTAAGAAACTTCCCTCTCCATCCCACACCAAGTTGAATATAATTGAATATGTTTTCTATATTTATAAAACGCGTTTGTACAGCTTACGAAAAAAATGTAAGGAGTCAGAGCGTCACACGATCTGGGGAACGACTTATTGTAATTGTATTCTATGACTGTAGTACCAACATTTGCCAAAATATTAAAAAATAATATATCTAATTCTAAATATGTTCTCAGGTGGTCCTTCTTGCACGACGGATTATCGTTAATGTTAATCGTGTATTTCTATCAATGTAGAAGTTTATTCTTTTTAAAGAATATTTTTGAATGCTTCACTTCTTATCGTTTTCTAATTCTAGGAATTAGATGAAAAGTAGATTATAAATTGAAATTAAACTTAATCTAAGGTCTGTTCTTTTTGAAAGATATTCTGAATGTTAATTTCTTATCCTCTTCTAAATTTAAAGAATTAGAAAGTAGTAAAGAATAGATTATAATTGAGATGGAAATTAATTTAAATTCTATGTTTTTTCGAAGGAAGTTTTAAATGTTTATGTTATTTTTATTCTTTTCTAGTTTTAAGAAAAGATAAAGAGTAGAGAAAGATTATAAATTGAAATTAAAGTTAATCTAAGGTCTGCTTTTTTGGAAAAAAATTTGAATGTTTAACATGCTTTCTATCTTCTTCTAAATTGTGTGGCAGAAGTTTAAAAGTAGATTAAAATTGAAATTAAAATCAATCTAAGATTTATTTTTTCAAATAATATTTTGAATTGATTTATATTGATACAATAAGTTAAAATGTAACAAATGATGTTTGTTTTCGTTCAGAACATTTTTCAAGAAAGAATATATCTTATAAATTACCTTCTATTTAATTTACTCTTTATCTCTTTTTCTAATTCAAAGACCTAGAAGGAGATAAAAAATAAATTAAACAGAAATCAAAATTAATCAACATTGATAGAAATAATAGATATTTACTTTTTTATTGAGATACAATAAATTAAAATGTAACAAATTATATTTGTTCAGAACGTTTTTTTCAAGAAAGAATAGACCTTAAATTACCTTCAATTTCATTTACTCTTTATCACTTTTTCTAATTCAAGGAATTAGAAAGAAATAAAAAATAAACCGAAATCACAAAGTTAATCAATATTGGTAGAAATAATAGATATTTATTTTTTTATTGAGACACAATGCAGTAAAGATCTTTTAATCGCCGATAATTTATACCTACGCGTTATAGTTACGCGTTTGTGCCTAAATTTTTATTCAATTATTGAATACTTGTTCAATAATTAGCGCGTAAGACAAAACCTCAGTTCGGTGTGAACGCAGCCTTAAAATCATGCCGCATCGCATAGCGGATACGGCACGGTACGGGACAGCTAGGGAAACGAAAGCGAGAACCGGGGATGATCTCGCCGCGAGTCGTGACTGGTCGGCCGATGCGCTGCCGAATAAACATCGTAGCTCACCGATAATAGCCGAAGCGCCGTAAGGTGCCGCTCGGCTTGCAGGAGCGAGACAGAGGAGGCCGTGCGAACGCCATGGTGTGTGACTGGCAACGTCACTGTCGTCGTCGTCGTTGCCGTCGCCGCCGTCGTCATTCTTAAAATTCCGTCGTCGTCGTGAAAGTAGTGTCAGCGAAAAAAAACAAAAAACAGTCGTGACGGTCACGCGTTATTTCTCGAAGGTGTCGTCGTGTATGAGGTTGGTCGCGTGCGCGCGAATTCAACCGCGAGATCTCGTTCACGATTCACGAGAGCGCGTGCGAGTGAGTGAGAGAGAGAGAAAAGAAGGAGAGGAGAGGAAAACATATATATGTAAAAGGCCCGTGAGGGACGCGGCGCCGTGTCATCCTTTCTTTTTTTTTTTTTAATTAAAAATCCCTTGGTGTGCTCCGCGCGCGCGCGCGCGCATCTTCCGCGGAACCACCGTCGGATCTCGTCTGGTCTCATCGCCACTCCGCTCCGTATCCATTCCGCTCCGCTCTGCTCCGCGCTGTGCCGTTGATGCGCGGTGTGCCTGCAGTGCATAGTGTATACACGTACGAGGCCGCGTGCGCGCGCGCGCGCGCGTCCGCTCGCGCGTGCTACGTGGTGTATGTATGTGTGTGTGTGTGTGTGTGGTGTGTGTGTATGCGTGTGTGTGTGTCCGCGGTGAGTGCCTTCGTGTTTGCGCTTCTGTGTATCGAGAAGAGAGTGCGTTACGGTTCCAACCGAGGTGAGCTTTTTAGTACGAATATTGTCGGGCCAGCGAGCGAGAGTGCGGCCGACGCGAGACGCGCCGCGCGTTTACCGGCATCCTACGATTTCCGCTTCGTGTCATCGTGTTTTTATTGTGTCGTATCCGTAGTCGTTGTTGTCATTATCGTCGTCGTCGTCGTCGTGTGATCGTCGTGTGATCGTGTACCAGTCTCCCGGTTCTCCAGTCCCTCCCCTCCGCCGTCTGTCAGTGTCGCAGTTAACGACCCGGTGCATCGTGACCGCGGTGAGCCTGCGGTCTCCCCGGGTGGCTCGCGGTGGTCCCCGTCGTAAAAGAGTGCGCCATGCGAGAGAGGGATAAATCGGTGACTGGCAGGCGGCGGCCATCTTCCAGATGAGTTTTTCCTCCTTTCTTCCGATAAACGAAGCACGCTATGCCGTGAAAGAGAAGGACAGCGAAGACGAGAGAAATCGTAAAAAAGAGAGAGACCTTCCCCTCCTTGATTGATAGAGAACGAGAGAAAGAGAGAAAGGACGACAAGAAAAAGAGAAGGGAGAACAAGAAGGTGCGAGAGGGAAGGAAATTTGTCCGCGTCTATCATATATGCGACGAGAGATGCGGTGAACGGCGCGTGCTGCTCGGCGAAGTCACGAAATTTCACGAGCGCGTGTCGCCACTTCGACCAGGCCTTCGCTTCTCCGTCTGTGAGTGTGAGAAAGAAGAAAACGGCCGCTCTCGTGCGAGCGAGAGAGAGACAGCAGACATATTAGGAAGTGTGCTGCCTTGCCGCGCGTGTACGAGAAAGAGAGAGACGAAAGGACGGCAGAGAGCGAAGGCAGAGCGGAAGACAGAGAGAGAGAGAGAGAGAGAGAGAGAGAGAGAGAGAGAGACGGGTGCGGGGGAAGAAAACGGAAGCAGCGGTGCTGAGTGAAAAGAACACGGAGAGGCCTGACCCCCTATCGCCGCGCGTTTACTTCGTAATCGCGTCGTTTTCGCGAGAACGCGAGAGACCGGTGGAAGGAAGAGTGAAGAACAGGAGTACATAAAAGGAGTCGAAGGAGAAAGAAAGAAGGAAGAAACAAGTGAGTCGCGCCGCACATTCGCCGGGGGACGGTCGTGTCTCCCGTCTCTGCTTCGGATCTTCGACGAGTGCGGTTTAGTTTGGAGAGCGGTGAATCGATTTACTCGCTGTGTGTAACCTCCAAGTCTCCGGCTGGACGTCGCGAGAAGACTGGGAGGCGGCTGCGGGAGAGAAGAGGGAGGGACGAAGGGTGGAAGGCAGGCAGGCCTCGACGACCCGAGCCATCGCCTTGTCGTCGCCGTCGCCGTCGTCGCCGTTGTTGTCGCCGCCTCGCCTCGTCTCGTCTCGTTTCGTCTCGCCTCACCTCGTCTCTCACGTTCGGATCTCTCGCGTCTATCACGCAAACTTGAGCCGTTTTTTCGAAAGCGGTTTTTTTGAAGTCTGTTGGAGATACCAAGCGACCGGAGCTAATCGCGGCTGATAATTCGTGCTCACGCCGCGGATGTCGATTCCCAGGGTGGATCGCATTGCAGGTTGGATTCGCGAAGGATCGGATCGATCGGCGAGATTAAACGGTTGGTCGTCGCCGACCGTGTCTCCGCTGTCTCGATCAATTTGCTCTCTTACTCTCTTTAGTCAAAGCCGGCGCCTACGCGGTCGGTATTGTTGCGCTGTAATTTTGTCGACACCGATATCGGGGCCAATAGGCCTGCCTCTTTTTCAGTTGAACTTCTTGTACCGTTTCGTCTTTTCTCTTTTTTTTTCTCTCCAACAGAGAACCTTGCAAGGTTAACTGCTAAAAACAACAGAGGATTGATTGCATATCTTGAAATGAGATGAAAATTAGCAAAGTGAACAAATTCACTAGTTGTTTATCAATGAAATCATATGTTCGCGTTACTCTTGAAATTTGAATAGTTTTCGCACTAAAATGAGATAAATATATATTAGAGCATTGAAGAAAACTAAAGCAAAGATATACTCTAATTTTTTTAGAATAGAATCTCACTTTAAAGAGTAAAAATTGAGTCTGTCTTGAAAATGAGCAGCTTTTTAATCTTTGAGAGTGAGATTTACAGTGAGACTCTTTACAGTGAGATTCACTCTAAAGCGGCGTCTATAATTATAGTCTATTATTCTCTTCACATTTGTGATTAGTCAATTTCTTGCGACTTAGAGCTTAAAGCTTAAAATTTACGCCTTAAAATCTCATTGCAGACGCAACTTAAAGATTTTAAAGAGTACTGAATGTAAAAAGTACAGCGGACGGAATTTATAAATATTGTAACGACTTTTTTGGTCACTTTTGTAATTTTCACCTCATTTCAAAATATACATTCGATTCTCAGATTTAATAAGAAGCAAAGCGCGACGAACCATGATAATAAGACACGATTCACGCGAAAAAAAAAGGAACGATCGTAACATATTTTTCGTACGATTCGATGTAACTGCGACGTAATTCGAGATAGAGGAAAGGAGCTCTAATTATCGGCGATCAACGCCATCTTCACGATTTCGGAAGAGAATCCTTGTTGCTCGATTTAAGCGACTTTTCTATTCCTACATTACGTTCCGGCACACGATAGAAATTCGCTTGAATCGATTGAGCGCAATGTCGCGTGCCGTCGTGTAGTTCGGGCTTAAATCCGAGCGGCCCTCGAAAATGCCGGCGCCCTTGGTTTACATCGGCACATAACCTCATCTCACCGATCCTCTTTTAGGATTCGCCTTCGGATTCGCAAAGGTTTCGAGCGTCATTCTTTTCCGCTGCACTTTTCTCACTTTTTCAAGCTGCTCATACTTGATTCCTGTATTTAAAACCGTCTTAAATAACAGTCTTAATGTCATGATCCAATCGCAGAGTGTATTAATATCTTAAGACATTAGTTAAGCCGGTATTCATAATCGATTTCTACAGTTGAGACTGGCTTAAGAGAGGCTTGTATGTATATGTGCATGTATATATTTAGCATCTTAAGCATTAAAACGGTTTTAAAATAAAAAACTATGAATACCGATCTTAAGATCAAACTTGTCATTTTGAAAAAAGAAAGAGAATCGCGATTTAGAAAATAGGTTTGTCTTTTATTTTGGATGCATGTTATGAAATTATTCGGAATAAATTCCAATTGGAATCGTTTAATTATTCTCTAGATTTTTATTGTATTTTTTAGAGAAAATGGAATAATTTCAATTGAAATTTATTCCGAATAATTTCATAATACTTGTCCTAAATTGTATACTAGAATTTTCCTTCTCGCTTTTCTTTCTCTAAATTTCGAACGTGTACACTTTAAAAAATATCCATGAGAATCCATGTAAATCCATATCATGTTAGTGTTAAAATCTATTTAATAGTGACAATTATATTGACATTGCATGGTATTATTTTTTAAAATATGTATTGTATTTATTTCATTTTAAGTACAAAAAGTATATACTATTCTGTGAAAAAAAATTTCCTTGAAAATGAACGAATCAAAATACTTTTATTAAATTCTTTATAGATAATTCTAGAGATAATCAGGTGTCAATGTTATAATGATCGAAATTCTGATTGATCAGAATCAATCAGAATCTTTCCTGATATGTTCATTTTTAGTAGAAATTTTTCTCAATGCAGTTATAAAAAATAAACCTAATAGACAGCAAACGGAAAAATCCTTCATGTTATATTTTTTTAATATTCGAATTTTGCGCTCGTGTATTCGGGATGGGTTCCTGATTTATCATGCCGTTGGCTGCGTTCAGTAAACTCAACAGTTGAGTGAGATGTATTCTTCTAGATCTAATGACAGTATTCATAATCCATTCAGTCTTCTTCAAGACTGTCATAAGTATTGTCTTAAGACGCAATCCTCTGATTGGTTCGTGACTTTTTAAGATTACTTAAGATGACTTGAATATAAGATCTGACTACATTGAAAAAAGAATTTTCTGAATCTAAGTAATTTGTTTCTTGAATAATTCCAAATAAACATTTCTTTATTGCAAATAAATATTCACTGAGAAAAAAATGCTTGTTGATTCAATTAAAGTCTATATTATGGTTGTCACTAACACAAGTGATTAATTCATGTATATTTTTATTGACATAAAGACATAAATTATTATTTCAATAATCAAGGCCTTTATGTCAATAAATATACATGAATTAATTATGTTAATGACAGCCCATAATATAAACTTTAATTGAATTAACAGCATTTTTTTCTCAGTGTTAAAATGTAAATCATCTGAGTGACACGTTGTCGTACACGAACGTGTGTTCTAAAAATGTGTGATTTTTATATTTGATCTTAAGATTTCTACTTTTTAAGTTTTAATATGTTCAACAAAGCTTCACTACAATGCTTTATGTTCTGTGATGATTAACAACGCTGCATCTTTGTCAATTTGCGAGTGACTTAAACATTATGGATATGTGATTTATTTATACTTGTATCATTCTTGCTGAGGAGGACTCCAAAGAAAGTCGAAACGTTCAAAATAAAGAAGACATCAATCCAATATGTGATTATTGATTGTTCACTAAATAATTGCGCCGATATTTATCGTTGCTGACTCTCATTAGTCTACTATATTTATCTTTTTATATTGTTTAAAATCCGAGAGTCCTTATTTATTAATTATTGTTACTGTTTAAAATGTAAACATATATTACTTGTAACAAGATTCAGAAAATTTTTTTTCAGTGTATGAATACCGGCCCTACAAGTCTGGTTGGATGATCTAGAAGAATACTAATAACAGCGAGCATTCACTCAGCTGATGGAGTCTGCCGAATGCAGACTCCATTATGCGCATTGCTGCACCTGGTAGTAACACTCTTACGTAGTAGCACATCCCCTCTTCCTCTTGCTCTCGCTGATCTTGGCTTTCTTTCCAATATTACGGCGGATGAGACATATCTATGGAGAAATTATTCTCGAGGTGAAAATCTCTCGCGTATTCGGGCCTGTTCGCAGATGAGGATATACTCGAGAACGCGCGAAGTGGCGCGCGTCGATTCCACCGTCGATCATCGGTTTATTTTCTCCCGGGTTTTCGTTTGCCTTCGTATTCATGTATTCCTTGGACGACACAGTGTACGCTCGGAACATACATTGTCCATCGTAATGAATTCCGTGTTGACGGACACTCTCCGCGCGGCCGAGGACTAATTTGAGAAGCGATCGGTGACTCGCCTCGTCAGTACGATCGATCCGTTCGGCCAACTTCTGATTTCCGTCGTAGGACAATGACGTGGTAGATTGTAAGGGGATAACGGTGCTCATAACGCATAACACGGCGCATTGCACGGCGTACGCGCGTGTCTTTTCGCAGGGACGAACAAATCCGCAAAGCGAGTCTCTCGAAGTAGCCGCCGATCGATAATCGTTCGATGGCACTCGCTCGAACTATGGCTGCGTTCAGCGGAAAAGGAAGTTTCGCGACTGTTGTAAAATTCTTTAATATGCTTCTTTAATATGCGTCTTAGGCTTAAAACAAAGTGAAATGAAACAGGCAATAGAAACTGTGTATACTAGGTTGCGATCTACTTCGTGTTGAGAAAAATTTCTGGTCGAAAATGGATGAGTCAGAAAATTCTTATATCAAGCAGATTTCTGCTTTTCAGCTAGAATTATAATTGATTTAGAACATTTCTGGTTTGTTCAATTTTTAATCAAAATTCCAATTAATACAATCAGAATTCTTTCCAGTAATTATGTAAATATTTACACGCAAGTGCTTTCTTGGCCAATTCTGGGAATAAAATTCTTTCTTCTATTAGTCAACAAAGCATTTGTATCGTTAAGTGGATCACACTTTAGAATACACATTTCCGATAGGATGAAATCTGTTTCTCTGTGCGCTTTTTATTGTGTTTAAGAGGATTCTAAAGTCGATTTTACCGATTCAGTAGGATTTGCATACCTACGATTTATGTGTCATTGACATCACTACACTCTGCTACATCAATCGCATGTACACATACAAATTTTCTAATTAATCTTTTATATTAGATACCTAAGCCTAATTCTAAGAACTCAATTATTTGTTTATGTAATCTCTACTCCAAATGTCAGAAACTGACAAAATTGATTTTTCAATTTTTTGTTTTTGGCATAAATTCGATCGAACTTATATTTTAATTGTGAAAAAGCATTTTTTAATCTGTGTAAAGGCAGTTAAAAATTTCAATACTTACTTGAAAAATAATCAGTAAAACAGATTTTAGGAAAAATATCTTAAGGTTTCACTTTTCGTTCCTCACTGAATTTAAAGCGACGTCTATAATAAGAATTTAAGGTGCAAAACTTAAGCCTTGGGTCATAAGAAATATATTAATTATAGCATTTTCCACTGAGAAAACTATTGCAACATTGGTGCAATTAAGTGCAAATTTATCCTTTTTTCATTGATAATAAATAATTTAATCCTTTTTAAGGTTATGAGGTTATCACAACAATAAGGAATATGTAATTAAATTATTTGTTAACATTAAAAATATGTGAATTAATTTACATTCAATTGAACAGGCGTTACACTAGTTTTTCCAGTGAAAAACGCTAATAGTCGATTATTGGCCTCACATTCGACTGTGGTAAATTTTTTACGGCTTCAGGCTTAAAAAGCTTAAGTTTTATGCCTTAAATCTCATTATAGGCGCCGCTTAAACAAACCAATCAAATTAAAAGCCTATTTTCTAGTTGCATAGGCATAGTTATAAGATACTCATCATAATCGAAAATGAGAAGAATATTCGATTGCGATTGATCAAATCTTACAACTACATTTACAATTACGTTTACTAAATTATAGAATAGGTTTAAAAAATTTTACAACAATTGCAAAGCTGCTTTCTCTGCCGAACGCAGCCAATAATAATGATCGAGCAAGTTTGCGATTCGCCTGATCGGAAAAACGGCTCATAAAAAACAAAAGGAACGCAATGTTCCTGGCGGTTCTATAGACGCGCGTGATTGTACTGTTACAGAAAGGAAATCCTCGCGTACCGTTGCCGGAAGTGGCTCACCGGGTGGCCGGGTGTTGATCGGAAGTGCGCGAAAACCTTACGGATGGTCTTCGCGGTGCGGCCCACCCGGTACATCGGCGATCGAGAGAGTGTAGTGTGAGATCAATAATGAGACAGGTGCTCTCATTGGTGTAAAGCGATGCGGCGGAGCTGAGAGTTTTGTCGGGCGGCACTAGGGCTCATGAAAAGTGTATCCGGCGCGCGTAACGACGTCGTCGCCGTCAAGGACCAACGTGCCGCGAGACATTCGAGCGAGTTGGATCAGTGTAATTATAATGTAGTGCCAACTCTGCAGATGGATAAACAGGGATGACTGATAATTGCTGGAACTCTGGTGGTGGTAAGTGTTTTTTAATCGACATTGCACATTTTCTCTTGCAACTCGCTCGTTCTCTCTTTTTTTTAAATTCTTTCATCAATCCCTTGGGCAAATTAACGAAAACATCGAGCGGATTGGTTGAGATCCTCTCCCTGAGACGAAAATGGGATATTCCTATGTTTTCTCGCTTTAGGAGAATTTCGGGACGCCCGGTGTATGAAAATACGGATGTTATTTCGGTCTTATAATACACGAGATTAGATAAGTAACGCGAGGATAAATCAACCGAGGAGCGGACACACCATCAGTTGGCAGCTCAATTACGTTTATGTATATGTATATTACGAGATGCGAACGCTGATGGTGCCACTTCGACAAACGCAAAAACTTATTTTCCAACATAGTTAAGCCGTATATATAAATGTATTGGTAGTAATTTTTTATTCACCTTGTGCATAAAAATACTCTCGAGATACGAAAATAGCCTTGAAAACGTTGTAGGCGATAGGCAAACTGTTTTGAAATCTTTCGTTATGTGTTGAAAATATCAAAGATGATAACGTATTCCTCGCGAGTGATTTCGCTGATTTCGCATGATCACAAAGTTGCAAAATGATTATCTCAGAAAGTTTACCGTCTTATTATTTTCAGTTGCTCGCTTGATATTGTTTCGCCCGAGAGAACTCTGTTCTGTAAACTCTTCATCGTGTCGATCTTTCAACATTCACTGAGATATTATATTGAAGATCTCAGTTGACCCCTGTTCGATCACGCTATCTTAAGAGTATCTTCTAAACAATTGTTGAGTTTATTCAAGAGAGAATTCATAACCGACGAAATTGGCATCGCATACTTTTACATTATTTTTAATATTTTAAGTATTAAATTATCTTTTTCCATTTAATCGTCTATCACGAACTCTAGAACTCTATTAATTATATCAAAATTTTGACAATAAGATGCCAACTTCACGGAAGTTAATGATGTCCAGTAGATTAACTTTAATTTCAGTTTACTTTTTGTCCTTTTTTAATTTACAGAATTAGAAAAAAAGGTAAAATGTAAGTTAAATCGAGATTAAAATTAATTTACATTGATAGAAACAGGCATAAATCCAGTTTGCCGTTTTATTTAGCTGAGTGTCCAAAAGGGAGAGCTTTTTCTCCTGTGAGAATAATAGCGAATTCAGTCACTTGCATTACCTACACTAGATTAGTGCATACTAAATTAATACTGTTACATGAAATTAGCAAAGTTAAATGTACACTGAAAAAAATGTACTAAAGTTTAGTAATATATTTTAATAAACGTATTAAATTTTAATAAATGTTGTTTGAATAGTACTAATTCAATATTTACTAGATGTAAACATATATTTATTTGTATACAAGAATTAATTGGACTACCATTTTTTTATTGAAATATTTATTTATTTATATTTATTTATACATAAACATTTAATTAATATTATTTTAAAAAATATTGAAATTTAATAATTTTTTTATCAATGTAAAAGCATATAAATATTTTAAACGATTAAATAATGCGATATAATTGCGTTAATTAACAGAATATATTATTTTCATTGTCCAAGTTGATTATATTATACTACTACATTTAAATGCTTTATAGATATTTTCATTGTTCTTTTATTTATTTAAATATAAAGCAGCTTTTTTAATGTACTAATCCAGTGTGACCGATTTCATCATAAAATCCCCACTAATTGTAGATCTTGGGTGCTTTCCATTTAGAGACATAACGACACAAGTCAATATAAACGTTCTATCCTTCTTTGTATTTCACGTAATAAAGACAGAACGATATTTGTGTCACTAAATGAAAGACACCCCTTATAAACCACGTGACAACTCTGAACATTTCGACTAATACCTTCCGTTTTATTGCGTTTTATAACGTTAACCGACTAATATCTTTCGTTTTATCGCAAAGGGAAAATGCGGAGAATGGAGAGTACATTGTATCGACATATACAAGAGAATAAAAATATTGAATATTGAAAACAATGTATTTAATTCTTACAGCATACTCGCTTACGCAGGAATGCGATGATTATCGTGAAGTATGCGAACCGCTGCGTCCCGCGTTGCACTCGCGCATTCATTGATCAAACGCGATAGTTTTTCTCGTTTTTGTCACAACGAGAAACGTGATAGCGGCTAAGCGGAATAATAGATTTTTCCGAAATCATATTAATTAGTCATCCCTCAAATGTCGCCAGTTATGGAGAGAAGCACCGATAAAATTCGTGTTACTCTCAACAATCTCTGTCGCGTTTCCAGTATTGTCCGGCAAACAACAAGTTGATCGGTTCTCGACAGCATCGCGACAGCATGCCATTGGAGATGATCGTGTGGCACACTTTTTCGAAGGATGCAGAAGTTTCGGCTGATGGACGCGCGAGTAATGCATTCGCCGTGTAGGTAGAATCACCGTTCGCGAAATATCCTGAGCAACGTCTCACATTGTTGCTAGCGCCTCGCTTTCTCCGCGCCTTTTGTAGAACGAATGAAATTCCAACCGTTGCCAGTCGTGACACTTCTCCGATGTAAACGTCGCACGCGAAGCTGAAGATGCCGGTTGTTCGCTCGCAAAGGTAGCGAGGCCGACGGATAAAAAGTTTTTTACGTCAGTTAGGATAATCTGCGCGTGTACGTTAATCCCTCCAGATCTGATTTTATTAGAACCAAAAATGTTAACAAAATGTTTTTTTATTTGATTTAAGCACTTTAAATAAATAATTCATATTAAATAATTAATTTTTTTTTCAAATTTTGATTTTCTATTTTTTCAACGTATATATTATGTACATTTGATCTCGATAGAATGAAATAATTTCAACGGATAAATGTCGACAAATTTGGTGTACATTAAAATCTATACAGATTCTGAAGGGATTGAATCGACAGTAAGGTTTCCATTCTATATTCTTAACGACTCTAATTTAACACTATGTAATTACATTGTCAACACTATATAATTACGTTGCGTAGGTTTCGTACATGATAAAAAAAGCTGGGTAGAAGACAATGTATAACGATATATGTATGACGTTACTGTCATTAAGAGCTACAGAATAGGGGCCTCTTTAAATACTTTTAATGCGACGAAATCGAATATTCTCGGATTCGTCGCGCGACGTTACACGCCGTGTCGTAAAAGTCGCGCATTGTTTTCGATTGCACAATTAAAACTTGCGCCTCGGCGAACCGCGTCTGTCTATCTTCTTACTCGGCGAGTACGTTCGCCTATCCCAGGCACTACGAATAAAATAGCCTTGCCCCCGTTTTACATGAAAATTGTGGCCGACGACGAGTTCAATGACTGCGCTACTGCACTCGCGCGAGCGAGCGCGTTCACCCGCTCGGATTTATTCAACGGCCAGATGCGTTCCGAGCTGTCCATAGTGGGTCCGAAGTGGCTTTAATTGTTGCATACCGCGACATATGATCAATTATCCCATCACTTTCTCACTTCTCCCGTCGAATCCAAAGTCCGAACGCGCGGCGCCATTATTACCTGCGATCCGATCGCGATCGCGGAATGGAAAAAGATCGTTAAACATCCAACGAACAAAACAACGTTGCGCCGTTTGGTAACGCGCAACGGCCGGTCACGCATCGTGAACGTGTATAATGTCTTTAACGGATTGCAGTGATTCTCGAAAGTAACGGCGAGCAGTGCGACTCATTCACTCGTGTATACGTGTTGATAACAGAAGAGAGAGGGACGATCCTTGTTAAACCAATCTATGAAAATTGAAGCTCGTACTCTGATAAGAAAACCTTTCTGGTTGAAAACGAACTAGAAGATTCTGATCGTATCAATCAGAATTCTGGTCTTATCTCAACTACTCTGAAAAAGAATTTAATAAATTGTAATAAATATTTGTTTGAATAGTACTAATTAAATATTTACCAAATGTAAACATATGTTTATTTGATACAAAAAGAAGTAACTATCACTTTTTTATTGAATAAATATTTATTTTATACTAAAAAGAAATATATATTAAGAGTAATTTTTTTTGCTGTACGTTGAGAAACTCATTTAATTGAATCAATTGATTTTTTTGGATAAACAAGTTCATCAGATCAATGTTTATCAGAAACAAGAAAAATGTTGCAATAATCAAATGTTTTGCTTCAACTAAATTGTTTTATTGCATCAAAGGATTTTGTTTGTCAACTAAATAAATGAGTTTTTCAAATGATTTAACCAAAAAATTCTGATCACATTCATCATAATTCTGGTAATCTGAATTAAAATTATAATGGATTTAGCTAGAAAATCCTGATTCATCCATTTTCAACCAGAATTCCATTTAAAGCAATCAGACTCTCTTTTTCCTAGTGTATGATATACGTAAGTAAATCTTTTTGTTTGGCTGGCATGCGTATCGTTTCGCGAACTAGTGAATTTATGGAGATCTGTTATTGAAGATTTCATTTGTAAATATAAAAAAAAACGTACCGCTCACCGTGGACTTAGACGGGTTTAAATTCAAACGATAATTTTTTTCTGGGAAACTACGTCCCGCCGGTAGTTAACTAACCCTAGGGTGATTCTTTTCTCAGACAGTAGTTTTCATCCATAACGTGAATAATAAAGATGGAAAGGCACGCAACGCACGTAAACGTATACTTTGTGTAATGCGCAAATTATTTCTGTCCGCAGTTGATTCGACTAATTTTACGAGACGGTCTCCAAGTCGCACAATAGAATGTGGTTTATTCGCGGAGAGGATCGATGGGCAAGTTAAATCCAATCCGTTTGATCGAAATAGATAATACTTCGGCATAACGCGACTTCGTAAAACACTAATTATAGCACTCGGATTGCGCCGTTTATGACCCGTGGGATGTCCAGTTTATTGCGCGCGCGGTAATCATCAGCGGCTTCGGTAACATCGCATTTACGATCGAGGATGTTGTCAGTGGGCGTTGAATACCATTGTCGAAGCGTCTGGTAATTACAATCCCGAAGTTGACGTTCCTATCCGAATTTTCTACTTGGGAGAATTCGGATAGGAATAACGGTTTGTCGAGGACAAGCGTTCTCACTTTCCCCGCATTTTTCCTCGCTCGGATTCGTCCAAGGATAAATCTTTTGCGATGCAATTCGTTTTTGAAGTTTCTTACAAATCCACGCAAAGGAAGCATCGGCGCGTCTAAGTATTCGTTAGCACTTGGAGATGCTTCGCGGAAAAGGACGGTTCTGCTGAAGCATCTAAAAGATTTAGCTAAATACAAATCTGAAAATAATTTTGTTTAAAATAATTATGTGAAACGCTCAAACTTGTTGCTAGGATATTTGAGCATTGCTCGAATTTTCTATCCTGTTAACCCGGCGTCATTATGATGCTAAGCTATTACACGGACGTTGAGGTGAATCATGATAACCCGAATATTTTTTTGATCTATTCTCACAATGTCAACAATTTTAGAAAGTCTTAGCTCTAGCACAGGGCGGTTAGTTAAAATCTATGAAGTATGTAAGAAAATATAGATGTTAAAAATGTCTCGGGTCATTATGACTTAGTCACAATGGTGTGACACCGGGTTAAATGTCAAAGGTACAATAAATTTAATTTCTTAGATAGAGATAAATCACATTTTATTTGTACACTTAAATCTATAAATATAATGTCAAATTTCATCTAACGTGAGTCGCCACTGCTCCTACTAAATATATCATATTTTGGTAAAATCATAACACGATATGTGTCAAATATAACCATTGTTTTAATATAAAATAACGATATAATTGAGTAGGAGCAAATGGCGATTCACGTTAAGTTAAATTTGACACTATATTTTACAGTGTATCATTCATGTCAAGGTGTAAATCAACCCATTTCTATAGTTAGTTTCGAAGCAATCAACGTCCATATTAATGCACCTAGTAAATAATAAATTAAATCTGAATCAAATTTAATATATTGTCTTGAGTTGAATAGTTTAAACTCTATTGTTTTAATTAAATTAACAACATGTTAAATGGGAGCCATGGCGATCTATAGAAATGATTAAAACTAATTCAAATTGATATTGAGTATATGATTTTAATAGTGTACACAATTATTTTGATCGTCCAAAATCATTTTTAGATCTGTATCTAGTTAAATTTTTAGATATTTTAGCAAAATCGTTTTTTTCATCATTGAAATTTATATATAATATAATTTTGTCCTTCAGTCCCTATTTTGGAACTCTTAATGAGAATCAGTGTCAGTTATATTTGTCATTTCACACACTGAAAAAAAATTTACTAATATTTTTTCAAATAATACTTTATAGTAAATAAATATTAACTTAATAAAAAAAAGATAATTAAATTCAATCAAATTAACCCTCCAGCACTATTTTGTGTCTTTTAAGGCAATATCATGTTTTCTCAATTCTTATTCAGATTTCAATAAAAAATTAATAAAATGCGGTTTAGTTTTTATTACAAAAACTTATTGTATAAAGTTGTTCACAACAAGATTTTTTTCTGATTTTTATGTAGTCCGGAATCATAAAAAAATATATGCTGTTTTCTTCAACAGCCCAGAGAAAACAATGATCGAAAAATATCGGAAAGGTTAATAGTTTATGTATCAAATAAATATATGTATACTGTATAATAAATATATGTATATTTAGCAAATATTTATATTTACTTAAAACTATTCTAGTACTTATTAAAATTTATTCTTGCTCAGTGCAGCTTTTTTACCAGGTATAAAACCTGCATAACAATGTAACGACGTCAACACTTGTCATTAAGAGTATGGAATAGGAACCTTATTCTTGAAAAAATATCGCATACGAAAATAGAAAAATATATAATATATGTGACATATATTAAAGTAACCTTGTACATTTTTATATTTACGATTTTATATTTTTCAAGAAAACGGCCTTTGATCTTCACATATGCGAACAATAGGAAAATCGTGGTAAATTGCAACGCACAAATATCATCTTCTGCGAATACTTTGGCGCGTAATAGCATTATCTGGCATTTAATATCAGCTCTATCCGGCAACTTTTGCGATAGCTCGTTTCTCTTTACGTTTTTTCCGCACGGCTAATCCTTGCTTAATCTTTTTCTTTCCTTTTCTCGTTCTCTTCGCCTCGTCTTCATTTCTTTTATTCTGATATATCGCGTCGATTTCGCCATCAGATCAGTCGAAAAGATCAGATCTCAGAGCACATCGATCCGTATGCTATCGATTCTTATAGAGATCGTCGATACGTTTTTCGATTCTTATCGCAGATTCTTCGTTTCTTTTGCCACCGAAACATCACGGGCGAAAAGGTCGAAGTGTAATTCGCTGTGACTTGTTGTTGCAGGCGCTGGCGTCAAGATGGAGCACTTTCAGGCCACCCTGGACCCAAGGAAGCAGGAGTTGTTGGAGGCCCGCTTTCTCGGAGCGAGGGTGAGCTGCCTATAGCACGCACACGCGATTCTTTCTCTTCTATTCTCTCTTATCCCGTACAAAGATATTCTTCTTTGTCATTTTAAGAATGTCGAGGAGAGAAAAACTCAACATTGTGTAAAATAATGATGTTAGGCGATGACGAATCGTTCGCCTGACGACACTCGCCTAGCAGATTATCGCACAGCTTATTGATACACTATCGACTTTATCGACTTCGTACCGCTGAAACGAGTAATTAACTCGTGAGGCACGTGATCGCAGTAGTTGCCGTATGTCGGCGCGAAGCGACTTGCATTTCGTCCGCAAATTTTCCACTTATCGCTTTATCACGTGCTCGGGAGCGCGTCAACGTACATCACCAGAGTCGACCTTTATCTCATGACGAAACCGCGACGTTCCAATTGTCACGCACGTCGCCGCAACATGATTGTTCTCGTTCTCTCCATCACACCTGAGCTTTCTGCCGGTCCTTAATATCGGCGACAACGACGGGAGCGCTAGAGATCGGCTGCAGCTCGATCCTCTGATAAAATCCAACGATTATTATTATGTCATTGGCATAGAGCCAATAAATGCTGGAGTCAGGTCCGGCAGGTATTCATTAAGGAATGAAACGAGTCGCACGCGTAATAAAAGGAGATGTTCGTCCGAGATTTTATGAATCGACGTTCGCGTTATGCCGCTTCATGACATCGTCATTAATTGTTTTTCTTCTTTTTTTTTTATGATCTATCGATAGACATCCAGGTGTGAACGCGGCACAAGTTCCATGAGTATCTCTTATCTTGAGTAACTATGCAACACAATAACGCTAAAGTAATTTTGTAACTGTAGACACACGATGGAAACTACCGTTACTTTCTCTAAAAAGAAAAGTATCGAAATACGATATAATAAAGTAAGTAGATTCAAAGTCGATATTAAAATGCGGGCAACGCAAACCAGAATCGATATTTCGACGCGTAAACATTTCTTTTGTGCAAACAACGGAAAATAATTGAATGCGAAAGAGTAATTGTACGGTTTGATGATAACCAAAATGAACGATCGGTACGTTCAAAGCAAAATTTTGTTTGAATAAAAGAATTGTTTTACGCGCGGGGCAACATTGTTCTAGCACGTGTCGGTCATGTAACGCTTACATCAATATTTGCATTAATAACAATATTTTATGTTATATTTCGATAACGTAATGTGTAAACGAACCGTTAAATTTAAGCATATCTGGTCGTGATTAATTTATAACTGTACAATATCGCGCGCGAAGAATCGATATGATCACATATCACGATTCTAGTTCTTTTATACCGGAGACGATTCATTTCATGAGTACACGTCGATTCTATTTTCGGCAAATTATGACATCACGATATATAGAGAGTGTCCCGAACAAGGCTTTAACGTAAGAGATTCGCGTAGTTTCGTAGTGATTGTAATTCTGCGTTAAATTAACATGATACTCTCTAAAACTTTTAGAGTGAATTGTTACTCCGAAAAGTGAAATCTCACTCTTAAAGATTGAAAATTGAGCCACTTTTTTTTCAAGACTAGCTCAATTTTCATTCTTTACAGTGAGGAGTTTCCACTCCAAGGAATTTAGAGAGTATAATTAAAACATTTTTTCGATGCCATTTCAAGAATATAGAGCTCGTTTCTTCCAAATTTTTTTATCGTCCCAAGTCACATTGCATACTCGGCATAAAAGAAACTTAATCGTTTAATATATTATTTACCCGCCTATATCGATCGTACTTACATTTATTCAGACATTTAGTATCCGCGTTTCTCGATGACGTAACGCCGACAAAGAGTATCGACGAGCGGGTGTCATCCCCGCGGAGAGACGGGAGGGAATCAACTGTCTGTATAGCTAATACAGTACAGCTAATACAGTTAAGACGACATTATTAAACATGGTAGTATATTTGGTATAATGTGTCCATTTTTGAAATGGACGCCAGGTATGATCGTCGATTGGCTCTTATTCTGGATTTCTAAATCAGCCATATCACTTGAAGAAAATTGCAATAATATTCGGTGTCCCAGAAATGGAATCGATGGAATTGATGGGTTAAGCATGTATATAACAATTGGTAGAATAATATATACATAGCTATAGTGGAACGTTCACAGATATGCGGTATGTCTATATTATCGGCTCTGAAAGATGAAGAACAAGAGAAAAAGAAAAAGAGAAGGGAGGGGGGAGAGAGAATCGAAATTATATCCTGTTAAAGGGTAAAGTATAAGATCAGATCTTTTATGTGCAATACCTTGTATACATTTAACAAACCAACCAACCAACCAACCATCCAATCAACCAACCAACCAATTGGCCAACCGATTGACAGACCGACCGACTAACAGACAGATAGACAGATTGGCGACGTTGCCGGGTTACTCGCATTTGCGTATATGGTCCGCGCGCGAAGTAGTAACACATACATTTTGCATCCGTCACAACTTCGCGTTATGTCGCCCGCATCGAAGGAGAGAGGGGAGGGGGGGAGCAGTCGGTCATTTTATTATCGTTGCATCGCATCCGAAGAGCGGTGCGGTCGCACGAAAAGGTGTGGCCAATCGCGGTACGCCGTGCGATCGGTCCGCGTGCTATCGGAAACATAGCGGCCTGGGGTCGTGCGCGACGACGTCACGTGGCGCTCTCACTTAGAGCACGGCAGTCAAGTGCGCGAGCTCGACGCTCTCGCGCGCCCGCCGAGCCGCGTGAGTGACGGAGAGGCTGAGGAAGAAGGGGTGTGCTTAAGGGTGCTCTCACATGTTCGCCGACGTCACGGCCGATACTCTCTTTTCTTTCTCTAGGTCTGCATCTTTATTTCTAAAGTTACTATAGATATATCAAATGTATACCTATTCTCACTGTAAGTTCCAAAAGTGTATATATTAGTTTAGGGCGGTATTCATACTCTATTCTTATTTCGAGATTGTTTTAAGTAATATCTTAAGATTCTAATACGGCCCTCTGATTGGTTCGTAACTTCTTGAGACTGTACTTAAGACGGTCTTGCATATAAGATCTGAATACCGGTCTTAGTCACAGAAAACAGACCTTTATCTCTCTCTCTCTTTCTCTCTCTCTCTCTCTCTCGCGCGCGCGCGCACACACACACACACACACACACACACACACACACACATTGTTGACTATTATCTACTGTGTTTGCAGTGTCATTACCCCGCGTCCGTCTTCTTTCTTTGTACGTGATTAATCGCGTTCGGTAGAAAAAGCAGCAGCTTTGCAACTGTTATAAAATTCTTTAAGATTATTGGTTTATACTATTTAGATCCAGTGAGGAATTAACGGTAAGATTAATTATGAAAGAATTTCACAACAGTTGTAAAGCTCCTTTTTTTACTGAATGTAGTCTACCATTGGTGAGATTTTTTTTTTTTTTTTTTTTATCTGATCTGTGAATTTTATTCGCGGTTAGGAAGGATTACAATAGAACAAAGTAAAGAATGATAATATTCACGCATGAAAGCCGCTTAATACATGTAAGTAACCCACACCTACAACGTATCGACGCGCCTGCATTCGAGGCGATATTTCTCAGACATAACTTCGCTTGCAGGTAACTCGACTTGCCCAGGGTCGCCATCGACCTCTTTCGCGTTGGGATAAACCAAACGCCCGGAATTACTTTCGCGGTAATGCCTACGCAACAGGCTCAGATTTACGCGATAAATGTATATAAAGCGCCTACCTCGACTTTGCTCTCATACGAATACATGTTCATTCTCAAAATCGCTGGAAAAACAGCAGGTGATCCTTTGCGCTTCGTTTCTCATGCGTTTCTTTGTTCAACCGCTCATCCTTTTTCACTGAAGGACACGAGATATGCGTGCGCGCATAAACGCAGTTTCACCCACACCCACGCGACTGCGCGATGATGCAGCATGCACCGACATGCGACCGAGCTTCTTGCATCGCTTCAGGAATGTTACGGCGGTTACGGCTTCTTGTGATATGACAAGAAGTCCGAGGATCTGCCCTTGTTCTCGAACTTTCAACGAAAATACATAGCACGGGACTTCCGCTCATATTACTCATCTGCAACTAAATCTATTACAAAGGATATCGTTCTTTTTCTCAACTTGCAATTTATAATTAGATAAAACAGTCGCGTTCGTTATTTAAGGCGTCTCTCAGTCTCGAGACCTGTTAACCGGAAGTCCAAGTTTCTCGACTCGTGCTCTGTATATCGATCGTTCCTTTGGCTAAGCGAGAGAAAGAAATCCCGCCATGGAGCTTGCCGCCCGGCCGAAGTCCAATGGCGAAGATTTATACCTGCCCCTGCCCTGTTCGCTCGAATCGAAGTGAGACCTAAGTCGTTGCCGCCTGTCCTCTAGTCTACTGCTTGTCTACTAACCGTTTATACAACGCGGTCCCCTATTTGTAGAGACCCTAGAGGCCGCAAAGGTTTATGCTATTTATACAATGTCGAATCAAAGCCTTCGTAGTATTCCCGTTATACAATCACGCGATTGTTTCGCCGCAAGAACTCGTGATCGTTTGTTTGTGGATCTTATGTTCGCACTCGCAAACTGCTTGAATTATGGTTCATTATTCAAGAAACAAATTCTAGACAGATCTAGATAGGTTGTGACACTTGAAGCTTTAAGTCTTCAAGTACGAATAGTCGTGCGAATCTGTTGGCACTCTTGAAACAATAATGAAATAACTTCGTGTCAATTTAATGACTCTTATATTAGCTGTTAATTTAATTGTACTTGAAACTCAATCGGACTTTGTGCAGTTATTTTATTGAGGCATCCGCCTCAAATATCTCTCACCATCGAATATACGTCGGATCTCCACGTTGATACTTCGCATCTCTTTCCGGGACACCCGATGTATACGCGCGGGCACGGAAGGAATCCGTAGGTACCCGACATTTTGCAGTACTGTTCGTACCGGCGACGGGCATAGGTAGTTTCCAAGCGCGAGCATCATCCCTTCGTTTCCCTTCCACTTGGCCCAATATTCTCATCCTTATCTAACTCATTCCCCCCCGGTTTCTCCTCTGCCCTTCCTCGCCACATCCGCAGCGTCTCTTGCAACCCCACCCCTATTAGTTATTTTCTCGACGAGTCTCTCGCTCTCCTCTCTTCTATTTCTCCTCCCTATCCTCCCTCTCATCCCCCCTTTCTCTCTCTCTCTCTCTCTCTCTCTCTCTCTCTCTCTCTCTCTCTTTTGGAGTCACCTCTGTTGGTCTCCACATCCTTCGAGGATCGATCGAGAGGAGCTCAGCACTCTGTATATATATGTATATATATCCATTTCCAACCCCTTTCCTCCCCCCTTCAACTCCCTGTCGATTCCATTTGCCCAAAGTCCGCATAGAAACCCACCGTTCCCCATGTAAGTTACAAGCGGTATAGGTATCGCGCTGTAGAAGCGCTCCGCTGTATCCTGTATCCAAACGGTCTTTAATTAACCCTTTAGATACACCGGAATCGAATCTCCTACTCGACTCGCGCTAAAACAGTTTGCTTGAGCAAAAGTATGTTAGTTTACGCGTAACATAATCTCGAGGCTGCGTTCGATAAATAAATCAGGTGTTGTTTGGAATCGATTTCAATCAACTTTAAATAAAAGTAAGGCGACAACTCAATAAGCGTCGTGATTCATGTCGAAATTCTCAATACTTCGAAATATCCAGCAAGACTTTGCCATTTACTTTTTTCCCCCCCTCTCGACCGGACATCACACAACCGTCAAAATGGCCGACTTAGGCCGACTATCGACTCTTGATAAGTGCCATTGTAATCCAATGAAGAGTCCCAAGTCTCGCTGATCCGCTTGGCGGTTCGTCACTGATCAATCAACTACTTTCACTCTGTTATTATGCAACATTCAAAACTGCCGTTTTGTCCCGTCACTATTTACAGACTCATGAAGTCTTGATCCTTAACTGGTTTGACAGGATTCTAAACCTTGTGTAAAAAATGTATACCTATGATATTTGTACAACTGGGCTTGGTGAAATATAGATCAAAATAAATCCAGTTAATATTTATTTCTATGCTGTCTCAGTGATAAAATTCTTTTCTCATTTTTACCGAAAATGTAGTTTAATTTTATTCTTGATTCTAACTCATCTTCCAGTTCTAAGAATTAGAAAAAGAAGAAGAACAAATTGATCCGATATTAAAGTTAATTTACGTTTATAGAAACAGATGTTAGACTGATATTTATATTCCGTTCTTATTGGAGAACTGTCTCAAGTAATATCTTAAGCTACTAATACGATGTCCGATTGGTTCATGACAGCTTAAGATTTGTACTTGAGAGAGTTAAAATATAACAGACTATGAATACCGGCCTTAAAGCGTGAGATGCACGGAACCGAGGAAGGTGCCGCAGGACGCAGAAGCTGTCGTCAAGTTGGCAATGATCGAGCGAGCTTTCGCCGCACTGTGTTGCCGCTCCTTCTTCGGTACATGGCGGTGCATAGTGATATCAACGATCGCATAATAGCAGCAGACTCAGACTCGCATTGTATGTTTATTGGGCGAGCGTCGAATTAAATTCGCGCGTTACATACGGCGCGAGTCCGTGATTTTCATCAGCTCGATTATTCCGCTGATTAAATCGCCGATCAGACTAGTTCGATGCTTCGCTGAGGCTCTTCCTTGAGACGCTAGACAACATCCCGTTGTCGCTTGCCACGTCGAAACTGTTTTTCGTATATTCGAGATTTCTTGCCATTCCTCCGTTCCTCGTTACAGACTTCTAGCTGCTTCACCCTATACATGCAATACAGTATTTAGTACGCGCGACGTATACGTAGTACGTACCCGCTATCGATCCCGGACCTTAATAGGTATAAAGTTAGCGTCTAGAGTCGGTGTACCAGTGTGGTGGGTGTCTTCTGGCGAATGCATCCAGTAACAATATGGCGGCTCCGACCGCTTCGAGATGCGCCGGGTACCCGCGAATAATTTCACTCGAGCTTCGAAAATCGATTTCCCATTCGCGGAACTGTTTGATGGAGAATGATCGCAAGGAATTCGCACGGAGTACGTTTCACGCAAATGCGAATCTTTTTTTGTATTCTCTGTATTGAGAGTCTTTCTATTCCAATTCAAATCATAGCACTCTTGACTGTGGGTCAAGTCTATAGAGTGTCAAATTTAACTTAATTTATGGGCGGTATTTATAATCGGTTTTTATTTCATCGATTTGATCGTCTTCAGTAATTAAGATGCTAATGCTAATGCGAATCTCTGATTGGTTCGTGACATCTCAAGACTGAACTTAAGACGGTCTTGAATATAAAATCTGATGACCGGCCTAAATCGTCACTGCTCTTACTTAAAAATAACGACATAATTGAGGAGCAGATGTAGCGACTTACATTAGATTAAATTTGACACTATAAAGAATTTTCTTTTAAAATTTACCCTGAAAATATAATGGCGAAAAATAAATTGCGGTACAATACAATATTTTAAAGATTTTTACATATACATCAGTAAAATTAATTAAACTTATTTTATACACTCAGAGAAAAGGTTATTTCGATTCAAAGAAATTTTCTTAGATATACGGTTAAAGAAAAAATTTCTTTGATTTAAACATTATTTTTTTAGATTAAATAAAATTTATTTGACTTAAAGAAATTATGCTCAAATCCAAGAAATCATGATTTGGACGTCATTTCTTAGATTTGATAGCAAAGAAAATTTTTTTAAATCGAAGCTATCTTTTCTCTGGATATTTTATTATAATAAATTTTATCAATGAATGAGAGAGATTTACATTAAAATTCTTCGAAGTACAATGTTATCCCACGATTATTATATTTTCAGAGTAAACCTAAAGAAAAAAATTCTCTCCGTGTATAGATTTACAGTGCAGTCGTAATTCATCTTTCAAAATTATTGTATTACATCATAAATTTTTGCATCACTTTACTTAATTTAAGTGATATATATTATTCTTAAAAAGAATTGATATCAACAACGGATGTCAAATTAAATCAGAAATTAAAGAATGTAAGTGATAGTATCTTTAATTTTTATATGATTTACAGAATCGATTACGTTTCACGTAAATGCGATTAACTATAAAGTTGGGCATAAACATTGGTTCGAAGATGTAATGGACAAAAAAACGAGAGATTAAACATATGTGGATTAATCATGATTAATTACGTCGCGTGAATAATCGCTCATTCGGCGATTTTATTAATCGACTAACAACGGCAAACGATGCATCGCGCCGGAAATGCAGCAGTCACGCTGATTTAGGAGGAACGCATCGGAGCTGCGCTAATGGGAGGACCGCGCCATTGCCGATTCGATCCCACCGTAAATAAGAGATTCGGATAATAATACGTGGTCGCCGAATACCGATCGAATTAACATCATCATTATCTGTTTGCTCATTAATGGTGTTATTTAACCGTACCGTTATTAACGTACTATTCGAAAATACGTATTCACGCGACCGCGAAATATGAAAAACTGCGAGATCATAGTCGCGATGCGATGGTACAAATATAAAGTTCGCGCACTCGGTCCATTGTCGCAATTACTTAAATTGTTCCCTATATTTAAATAGTTTGCCGCTTCCTTTCGTGCTCGATTAAACCATAGCTCGGCGGAGGATCGGGAGTTGGTCGAAATGTGAACGATATATTACAAATCTCTCGTTGGTATTCTTATCCCGTTACACTTGTACATTCTCTATTTATAATCCGTGTTATGACTGCAGAACAGCGAGGGAGACGAGATTTCCCTACCTAGTAGAATCATCAGGGTTGCCAGGGTTTTACAAAACTGGAAATCGGAGAAATGTCAGGGAAATTAAAAACGGTATTCAGGGAATTTTGCCAAATTTTCTGAAAAATAAAAATTCTTGGCTTTAAAGAAGTTCAATGTGTATACGTCACATTGGAGTTTTGGAATACTAACAACAATTGACAAATGCAAGTAGTGTTTAGCAACATTAATAGTAATTTACATTGCTATGTTAAACTGCTCAACAAAATATTAACAGTTTCACATTCCATATCAGGATGAGACTAAAAAAAATTTCAAAGTGTTAAAAAAATGAAAGCTTCAGAGTAAGTTATGAAACTTTATAGTAACTAAGGAAAAGTTATGGAATTTTTAGGGTGAGAAATTTGTGGCAACCCTGTAACGATAGAATCTTCTACAGATATCTCGCGATCTCTCAAATATTTCTTATTAGATGACTATGCGGAATCTCTATGTATCCATTTTGTCGATCTTAAATCTGTCTTTGAACTTATGTTGAATACGATTATTACGAGCGAGGTGTTTTACATAGGCAGGCTTTTGTTTACGTGTCCTAAGATCGTTTGTCCGACAGGTGAAACCGAGCGAGTTCGCTCAGAAGCGAATCATGTAAATTTGCCTTCACGCGACTCAATGCGGGTTTTCGCGGTACACGAAAGAATTCGCCGCAAGGTCGACGGAGGCGAAGCGGATGGAAGGAGCGGAAGCGAGAGGCGGAGGGTGAGAGACGGACGGAGTGAGGTCGATGGAGGCGAAAGGGGACGGGCAGGGGTGTTATTGCGTGGTAGTGTGGTTAAACGTATTGATCCCAATCACTACGATATGTCCAGGCTCCGCTTCGCTGCGAGCACTATGGCCGGGTCATCGCCAGAAAACGAGATTCTGACCCAAGTGTTACATACTTTGAGACAATGGATAAAAGTATTTCACTTTATTCGCTTCTCATTCTTCTCTCGGTCGGTATGTCCAAGACGGTGACAATGAACATTACTTCGAAGTCGGCTCGAAATCGGACTTGAATCGAGAATATCTTACGAATGGCGACTACACTCGACCAACTTCACTCCATAACAATGATGATTTGAAAGTTCATGGCGAGAGCCTTATTTAATTAGTTTTTTTCCATCAACGACGAAAAGTCGCTCGACTCATTCAACGGTCATCCCCAAGTGGTCTCTGTGCTTTTTTTTTTCTGCCTTTTCGAGGAGCGCTGTGCCTCGAAATGGAAATCGCGGATCGATGACGAGGTGTCGCTGAAGTGAGACACAGCGAGAACGTAGTCGACGCTTACGTAATGGCCTTCGGGCGCTTTTAAGGCGTACGCAAGCACCATGCCGCGTCGCTCGCGATTAATCGGAGCACGCGGAGACACGTGATGTAAAAAAATCTGGCAACAGCGTGCGCGTTACCGCGGTATTCCCTCCGCATATTCGTAATATCGTGTCGCTGTCGCTGTCGCGCGAGTTCGGTATTATGAACGTTACGCGCTCTAATTGGACCCTACGTATTATCAGCCCACCAATCGTGATTCTCCATCTGGCTCCTGTCTTTCTCTTCTTCGCATCATTTTATTCGTTTATGGTTACGTTTAATTATTTCGTTAGAAAGACGTAATTGTGCCGATTTCTCGACATTAAATCAATCTTCAAATCCGCGATTAATATAATCTGTATATAATTGACTAAATATATAAATTATAAAAATTTTCTGCCAATAAATTTTACCTTCAGGCGTAATTCAACTGTTTTAATCAATATGTAATCAAGCACTAATGCCACTAATTTTATCAGATTTCGTGGTGATTGAGAGGTGTAATATTTGTTTCATTTTATTTTTGTATATGGTTTTATTTTATTTTATTTTATTTTATTGTAGTTTCATGAGAATTGATAGCTGTTTTGTGAGTGAAATGAGCGCAACCCTTTCCTGAACGCGCCGGAGAATTCCGCGAGAAGCTTCTGGTTTTGCGATCGATGTGACGCTCTCTCTCTGCGGCAAACCGTTGGTCGCTGAAGTTTCCCGCTGGACCAATGGGCTACCTATCCTTCGGAAGGATCCTGCATACTCAGCACGATGTTTATCAGCACAAAAAGTATTCCTGTCGCATTACGAAATGAATTGTATCAGAAGCTTACAAAATTAATTAAAAGATGCTTACGTTTCTCTCTTAAGCGAAAGAACATTTTGCAATGTTTTTGCTTCAAGCTATAACGTTCTTCTATTCTCCTTCTTTTATTATTTTTTTCTATCATTGCGATCCTTCTTTTCATTTTTATGATCTTTAAGAAATGCATATAAGCTAACATTATTTCACATATTTGCAATCATAGAACTATAGACATCAACATACTTATTGAATTATTCTCCTATTCTAATTTTATTTCAATTCTAATCTTATTCTTCTTAAATTAGATATATGATTTTATATGAATAAGCATTCGAAGAAAGTTTGATAAAAGCTGCTTATCGAAGATGATACGTTGACGTATGAATTTTTCGAAAGGGTTCGACCGGAAAATCCTCTCGAGATAGATATATATCCACTAAAGACTCAGCCGTCATATCATCGTCATCATCATTATCACTGTCATCGTCATTGTTATTGTCGGTAATGCAGAGACACGGTGCGCGAGTCGATACGAGAAAACCACCCCTCTCGCTCATGTACTCGCACGAAGTGGCGTGCATGCAATAGCGTAACACCGGTGAGAGACCAGACGGTCGGTCGACGTGCCGCCTATTTATATACACTCCGCGCTCGCCGTCCAGTCGAGCGACGACGATCGTGTCGCGTCGTCTCGCATCGGGAGGAGCCGAAAGCATGCTCTCTCTCTCTCTCCCTCCCTCCCGCGCCGTCAGCTGCACCTGCCGCGCGCCGCCACCCGCTGGCCGTGTCTCGCCACTTGGGACGCAGCCGCCGAGGGCGACAGATCACGCCGTCTCCCGCTCTCAGCTGAGCCGCTGAGCCGAGCCGCTTTACATCGGGCAGTAAAATGCCAGCCACGCTTGCGTACGTTGGCGGCTTTACAATGATAATGATAACGGGAGTATATATATCTGGTTCACCGTCCGTAGGATCCCAATTGCACTGGGAGCCTTGGCTAATTAAGCCTGATTAGCGATTTCCTGCCCCACTCCTAATCATTGCCCCAGTTTTGTATCAGACTGCCGTTAATGTCGCACGTGTTTTAACGTCACTCAGTGTTTTTCTAAAATGCTAGTAATTTTACAGCACGATTAACACTTCGGACTCGTCGTTACATTTGTTACTTTAAGGAAATTGCATATTAAGTTGTTGGCGTAAGTTTAGAATTTTGTAGAGCGCGAAACTTTATGGATTATTAGAATAACGTATTGAATAAATAATACAGTTTTCTTAGAGAGACTTTTCGAGACATTTTAAATCCATCCTGAAAGAATCTCGAGTATCTTGATTTAGTTGTTTAGCGGTTCGGCTAAAAGCGGGGGAGGGACGCGATCGATTAATCACAGGAACATGCCTGAGGAAGGTACCGAAAACATACTTTTCACGGGCCGCTTGGCATCCCCGTGCGGATACGCGGAAATCGAATGAACACCTCGATAGCCCGCTTCCGGGGGTCGCCTACAGATGCCCCGATTCTTTCCGCTCGCTGCGCCTCGTAGGTCGGAATCGACTCGATGGGGACCGCGCGCGGATTCTTCCCTTTCTTCGTCTCTCTCTCTCTCTTTCTCTCTCACGCTCTCCTCTCTTGCATTGCTTTCAACTTCCCCCCTCGGTCGTCGCGCTTGCAACGCTCGGCCGCCTGGCTCGGTAGCGAACTCGTGCGAATTCGGCCTAATCGGGCCGTCTCGTCTGTCGGGCGAGAACGCACGAGCGCCACGCGCGATGCCGCAAGCTCTCCTTAGCCGTGGGCGTGATTGGCCGACTGAACAATGAAGCGGGCGGTGGGGCAACTCACACACATACACACATGGCTCGAGAATCGGTAAAAGGGAACGGGGGAGATCCTCCGCGAGTGGAAGGCCCTCTCTTCCTCCCCCTCCCCCTCTCTCTCCCTGTATGAAATTCATTGCGGATAATATATGCGCCGTTACCGCGTATTAATCTGTTTATCCGGCATGGAGTTTTGGCACGCGGTACGGAATACATTCAATGCGAGGTGAAAAAGGCTCGATCGGATACGCTAAGCGGACATTCTTCAGCTGTTAAACACTTCAATGTTGCTCCTTCTGTATTGTTTACGGAACGTAACGTTAAAGTGTAATCTCGTTTTGGGAACAAGAAAAAAGGTGTATTTAATATTGTATTATTGTTTAAATTCTTTTTTTTTTTTTTTTTTTTTTTCGGAGTGTATCTCTGAAAATTCTGTCATTCCTAAAGAGAGAGATCTTACTGTGTTGGAATAAAATCCAATCCGAAGAATTTAGAGGCAATGATTCGTACTTTCCAATGGATTCCCTACAGGGAGAGGAATTTGGACAAAGAAATTTACTAGAAAGAAGATGAGTCAGCGGTATGTTTTTGTATTTGCATATGCTATTGTATTCCCGATGCGCTTAGTACTCCATGATGTAATCGTGGTGTTGTAAATACTGTAGTTCTGGCTTACGGTTGGCAACGCTGGTGCGAACGAATTTGCGGATCGTTCCTCGCGAACCTCGTCCTTCTGCTCTCTCTCTCTCTCTCTCTCTCTCTCTCTCTCTCTCTCTCTCTCTCTCTCTCTTTCATGTTGTAGTCCTGCGAGAACACACGAGTGCTGCCGAGTTCCTCCGATTACGGGACGCGGTTGACCGAGGAGGGTGAAGGGCACTGTCCCGATGCTACACCCCTGGTAGGGTGACCTCCGTTTGTTCCCCGTTCCGCGCTTCGAAGAAACTCGATAACCGAGGCGACTCTCGGTGGCTCTCGCTTCTCGAGATCGCGAAGACGAACGCGAGATCCGAAACAGTACTCGCAAATATCGACGTAACAGTGACTTTTGAGATCTTGCACAGGATTTTTCATTCCAACGACAAAACTAACATTGCTTTCTGAAAGCAACTCGCATTGCTTTCAAATAGAATAACTATTATTTTAGGAAATGATATATTTTCGACTGAAAGCATAAAAAAGAATCTCTTATCATTAATCACTACGAGAGGTCGATTCATTCGTTGATAATTTATCTGTAAACTATATATGATTGTTCTTTAATTGATGAAAATCCACCGAAATAGGGAGATTATCGACAGACACTCGTTAAGTATTATTTCAAGCAACGCGAATATATCTATTATTGTCTCGCGATCGACAGTCCTTTGGATGATTAGATATTCCTTTCCCGAAGGTTCTCGCTTTCTTTGAAATGTATATCCCACGAAGGCGCTGCGTGACCTACAGTCTTGTAGGCGAGGGAGATTCATGAACGCAGGCAGGCAGGTAGGCAAGCAAGCAGGCAAAGCAAGCAGGCGAGGAAGCAAGTAAGCAAGCAAGCAAGTCTGCATGTCCCCCGTATTGATCCTTTCGATAGTAAGTGGGCACTACGCGCATTGTATGGAAGGTTTCTACATACCTACCTACCAACCTTGGGAACGCCGAATACACATGTAAGCATCATAGAAGAGAAGCTCCCGGAGTCTTCTTCCCGAGAAATCTCTCTTCTCCATCGTGAGCGCGCGGTTAGTGTTTTTCCAGCCTTCCCGATGATCGTTACGGCGGCCCCATCGGGTTCTCGGAACTTCGAAACTGGTATCGTTGCTTCTCTCACGAACCTTTTTTACGAATCGCCGCGCATCCTTCCGCGCAACGCGCCTTCTCGTGTCTACCGAGTGTCTCGACAGAATTTCGGGTTCTCTCGACTGAGGTACTTTCGTTAATGCGTAGTTGAAAACTTTCCGTTTGCAAGCCGGAGCGACGTCACGGACGTCGTGAATAATGCCACTGGGCAAGTAATCATTTTTAATTGTCGACAGTTTTCTCTAATGATTTGATTTAAGAACCGTCATATTTAAATGAATTTTATTCATATCGAATAGAGCGATGACTGTCGATTTTATTTTCACTCAGAAATACAGACGTGATATGAATATTTGTTTATATAACTTTTTTTCCGTTTAGGGTTATTATATCTTAATTACAAGAAAAGAGTATATATGCACGTCTTTTAAAAAAAGATGATAAGAGGATGGAAGGAGAGAATATAATTTTTTTCATGCGTTAAATGTAGATATTTGATGAAATATAATTTTTACTGGCAATTCTTATTAATATAATTTTATAAATTAATAATTGTTACGATCTCCAAAAGCGCACATGTACTTTTAAAGTGCGACTAATAACTCTATCACTATTTCAAATTTGTAGAGTTCCGTGTTAAAATTTCGGCAAATCATTCGCAAGATCACCATAAAACTAGAAATCAGGAAAGCCAGAGAATTTTTGCAAAATTTTCTATAAAATTAAAATTCTTTGCTCTAAAGAAGTTTAATATATGTATCATCATCACAGTTTTCAAATTAATTATCAACTTAATAATTAACAATGCAAGCAGTGTTAGCAACATTAACAGTAATTTAATACCCTATTTTGTAACTCTTTTAACGACTGTAACGTTACAGTTAGTCAAGAATTACAGAATAAGCCTCTATATTGGTACATTAAATTGATCTTTCAACAAAATAAATTTAACCAAATCACGGACGAAAGTAGAAAAAAATTGCAAAATATTGAAAATCAGAGAAAATGATGAAATTTTGTTTGAAAATCATGGAAAAGTTATCGAATGTTAGAATGAGGAATTAGTGACAATCCTGATTCGGGATAGAACCGCGTGCACAAGTCAGTGATCCATAGGCGCGGCAAATGTCGACAGGCGTATTCTAGGAGCCGCGTATTAAGGTCCACAGACTACGGGCTTCCCGTAGCTGTCGGAGGATTAATCGGCTAGGAATCCATGGAATGGAGAGCGAAGCGACGGCCAATGGGCGGCCGACGACGAGGCGAAACGGACGGTGCACTCGAGAGATGTGCACCATACGATGCAACGCGGTAACGGGAGACGCCCTGAGCCCGCAATCTGCATTACCGTCTGCTTTTACCGCCACATTGAACTTCTTTCGCCGACTGCTGATATATCGACGCCTGTGAGTAGCGAAGAAAGCAGAGACAGGGGAAATACTTGTCTTCCTCTCTCTCGCTCCGTCTCGTTCTCACTCTCATGGTGATTTCGCTCGCTCCCGTCCCATTTGCGCTTCCGTCTCTGCACCGTCAACGGTACGATAGATAGGCATGCTTATCGAAATATCGATACTGGCTGACTCTTCGATGTCAAGTATCTCGGCGGTACTAGGGTAACGTTATGCCGTTGTCGATTCATAGAACGAATGTGCTCTTTCAGGTGCTTATACCGAGAATCGCTTTGCGTCCTCGAATAGATAACGCGTCTGTACAACTTGTCGTCAACTATCTTAAAGACAATTTATACGCGACTTTTAAATGTCTCCAAGTTGGAAATAAAAATCCGAATGAATCAAGAGGAGCATTCTGATGAATTTTTGATTATAAAAAAAAGTATTATTGAGAAGAAAGAAACGTGTTATTAAATAATTAATTTGAATAATTCGATGCGTTTGAAACGCGTGTTGAGTAGATAAATCTTCAATTTGCGGTCGTGCGAGGAAAATGACGCGAAGAAAAGACGCATTTGCATACGCGAGGTAGCTGGGACTATTGAAATACGGATCTCGTGCGTACTTCGTGACAAGAAGGGAGCAAAGGTTTACCGCACGAAACTGGCGTTCCTTTACCGACAGCCAATTTAACACGGACAAAACTCGCTTAAACTTTAAGTCTTCACCGCGTCTTCATCTTCATTCCTTTTTTGCGCGTTCCATGAAAGGCAGGCACATGGTTCACAATCTCGTTTCCCGTGTGGAACCTGTGGCGTGTTTAGCTTCACGAAAAATCTCGAACGCAAATGATTCCGATTAAACTCGACAAAGACGATTAACTTAATCGGTGCGATTGCGAAGTTTATAACTATATCATTGTCTCTTTAAATTTCAGTTTTTTTTTTTGCAAGTTTCCCCCCCATTCTGCTTCATTCTGAGTATAAAGTTGCATCCAAAATATTTTTGCTTCTGCTATTCAGTTTTAAATTCTCTCAGATGTAATGTCAACTGCACAATGGACGCGATGAACGATAAGTGAGCGATATCCAAGAAGAGCTCTGCTTTGCATCGTCACGTGAGAAAAAGCTGAGCTTTCATTGGATATCGCTCGTTGCTCATCGCGTTCAATGTGCAGTAAACATAAGGCTAGTATATCAGACTATTCATTAAAGAGAGATATTAGATTAAAAGATTAAAAGATTAAAATTTGATCAACAAAAGGAGCTAAAATTTCTTTATCCTCATTGGTCAAATTTCAATCTTTAATTTCAATCTTCAATGCGTAATTTGATTCCGGTCTAACGCAGATTGTGAGCTGGTATTGCAATATAAGAATTCACTGTATATAGAAAAAAGTCATCGTCTCTAATTTAAACTTTTTTTGAAATAACAAAAAATTAATTGTATCTAATAGAATGGAATACTGAAGGTTTTATTTGACAAATTAATCAGAGTTTGGTGAAAGTTATTCTGCAAGTAAGTCTGTGCAAGAACAATCGAAGGAAAACTAGGCATGACACAGAGATTCTCTGGACCTCTCGCCAACTCGCGATATTGAAGCTCAATCTAATCGACGACAGGCGATAGAAAGATTTGGAAAGCAAGAATCGACCAAATAAATCCACTTGGTTCAAATATCGCTCTCTTACTTCAAAAGTAGCACAAACTTTACAAATTAAGCTTCTCAGAAAAGAGGAAAAACTATTTTTCAGTTTGATAGAAAATTATTGACTGATCAAAAATATCGATAGAAAGATTATTTCTTAACATGATAAACTGTCATTTTTTGCTATTTTTGTTTCTCTTTAAAAAATGATTTTTTTATTGTAACGATTTTTTAAGCCATTTTTTTTATTGTATTGATTTTGACGATTTTTTTAGGAAATTAAATTATTCTAATGTATGATAATTAATGTTTTCTTAACTCATTCGTAATAATATCTCGAAAATCACGTTTTTTAATTGTGTCACTTTTGAAGTAAGAAAACGATATATGTTTGATAATTAATCACTCGAAGAATATTAATTGATCGCTACAATTATTTTGAGTCACATTTTAGTGTACATTTCCAGACAAGAGACGTCAATATTTTAAAGCTTGCGTGATGTTCGATAAACATCCTAATTCCGGATGATCGAGAAGCTATTTAATATTTCGTGAATGTTCGACAGTAATAGCGAACTATGGTGACTTTAGAACACGATATTATATAGATGCAACAAGTATATTCAGTAAAGATAATTACATACCAAAACGAAGAATCGTTCTTTTAGACGAAAGTATTTTTATTGAAAGTGTTAATTGCCTGGATGATTTACTCTTCTTTTTTTTCGCCTATAAGATTGAACCAGCTCGTTAAAACCGGTCATTGATCGCGCTGACCGCACTAGATTCGTTGCGTCCATTCATCATTTTCTTGTTCGTCTTAACTCGTTTGAAAAGAGCGAACGAATAATAGCGACAACTACACATGACAGCCGTCCGTTAAACTCGATCGACATTTTTGTGTCCTGACCATTTACACGTATCTACAAACGCTATAATCGTTTTGTGTCAGGAGACGTCGTTTATATAATTTCATCGAAATGAACAGCAAGCAAGGACGATGGTTTAGATCCGTCACTTCCGCCGTACATTTGTAGTGTAGCAGAACGTTAACTGATAAGATATCTTCTAACGCTATTGCTGCTAGTCATACCACTTGCAATTTTAGTTGTTGTTATGTGCCACTTTGTTAGTCATCCTTTTTCGACACGCTACCCGTATGTAAAAAAAAGATTATACATTGTAAGAAATTACATAGTGTAAGTGCACAAGGCAGAGAGAGGAGAGAACGGTAGCTGGTATAATCATTATATTGTCTCTCATAAACGCATCCTGCATCACTTTTGTCATCGCTTTATCTTAATTCTATATGTATATATATATACACACACACACACACACACGCGCGCGCGCGCGCGCACGCACACACGTTACATTTTTGTCCTCGACTCATTCTCCTTTTTGTATCATCACTTGAATATTTTACAGCTTTGGTGAAATATTCGATGAATTTCTTTTCCAGCAGAATATAAGAGAATTCTCAAAAATGTCAGGGACTTGAAGATTACACACATGATTCCGCGAGACTCATGTATGTAATTCAATACATAGAACACGATGGACTTTGTCCATATCTAAATAGTATGTCAAACGTAGTCAACAAAAATGAA
>NW_017259581.1:1222852-1243056 GCF_001594045.1 Atta colombica | reverse complement strand
AGAGAGAGAGAGAGAGAGAGAGAGAGAGAGAGAGAGAGAGAGAGAGAGAGAGAGAGTGAAAAGATGAAACAGCTAATCTCTCTCTCTCTTTCTAAAATATTAGTGAATGAAAAGAGATAGAGACTGGTTTTCAAAAATCTTATCTCTCTCTTATTTTTGTTGACCAATTTTACACACGGATGATACGGTTTACACTCTATTATGGTCTTTGATGTAATTTCAGGCAGGATAGGATCAGTACGTTGTATTCTTACGGGCCTTGCAAGTGCAACGAAGTCGCACCCTGTGGGCCCTGCGCATCTCCGCGGATAAAGTCGGACACACAGCATCCGTGCCGCGTATCCGCTTTTTTCTGGCCGCCTGAGCGGGGAGCTCCCGGCGACCACCTAGTGCCACGTGCAGGAACTAGGGCCGGCTTTCGATCGTTACTGATCTACCTACGTTAAGTGTTTGCCCGATGTCCGTGCGACCACCGAGCCCCACCCTGATTGTTATATTGCCTGCCGTTGGCAGTCGCGAGCCTTACGGCGAATTTGCACGATTTATTTTCGTACGCTCGACAGCTTGGGGGATGAATCATCGAAAGAATGAATCGCGTCAACGACAACGTTGTCGCCGCGAAACGAAGACCGGTCGCTGTTATATTTCGAAATAGGCCGCGTGCGCGCGAACGCGGATACAACAGCAAACGTGCCCCGCCACAAGGTAACAACATTGGGGACAGGCTTAAGATGGCTGTAACAGAATCTGGCCACGAGCGATTTGTTAAAATCCTACGAGAGAAAAGTGTGTATAATTTCTCCTTGTATATATATTATATTACCTTTACTGTTTTGTTCTACAACTTTTAATTAACGTTATAAAGTGAGACAGTATATAGGATTGTTACAAATTTCTCATTCTATAATTTCACTTTTTCCTTGACTCCCAGAAAAATTTTCATGATTTTTCCTGATACTTTCAATAATATTCTGAAGTTTTGTTTTTTGTATTTTCGTTCTAAATTGGAAATCGTTAAATAATTTGTTGAGAATAATTTAATACAACAATGACGTTCAACTGAGAAAACTAATCAAGACTTAGTGATTCTTTAATATGATTGGTTCTTATCTTTAGTTTTTCGCTGGATTTGAGTATAGAAATCAATCACTTAAAGAATCACTAAGCGCTAATTGATTAGTTTTCTTTGCTGAACGCAGCCAATATAAATTAATATTGTCGCTGATATTACTTGGATTTAATTGTTGAATTAGTAGTAAGTCCAAAACTGTGTAGGCACATTATTCTTCTTTAAAGTCAGAAATTTTAATTTTCCAAAAAATTCTGTGATTTCTTCCTGACTTTTTCTGATTTCCAATTTTATGGCAACCCTGAGTATAAATTAGAGTGAGATATATACAGAGAGAAATTATATTCCTTTGTTTCTTGTAGGATTTTGACAAAATCGCTCACGGCCAGACTCTGACATGGAATCTCTAGAACAGACGAAACGAAGAGAAGGCGTTTAGATGTAGTATGTTTATGAAAGGATAGGATCACGGCGAAAGATTTTTCGATGGTATCTCCTTTCTATTCGATGGAGAGACGGATTGAGAAACGTTATTCCAGGTTCTCTAGGCGACTGCATATTTCATGGACGCATCGTCGAACGCGAGAAGATCGCATCTCTCCGCTTCCTATCTTCTTTTCTTCAACGTGCGTCTGCGCGCGGACCGTTGTGTATGCGTCGACAAATCGTACGCGATGTACGCGGGTCTCTGTCATAATACGCGGCCGACAATGTTGCATCGCGGCGACGATAAGCCTTATCTTACAGTCAGCGGCGATTTCAGTCGCCCGCGGCAAATACGCGACCGCACCGATAAGAGGTCGGGTCTCGAAATAGTCCCTCGTGTCTCTCAAGTTTCGCTTTATTTACGAGAACGGTCGCCTTTACATAAGATTTACTCCGACATATCCTCGTACATGTATACAATTGGTAAGAGAATATTTGCTTCCGTATATTTCTTCGTCTCAAGACATGACGGATTGCATCGGGGACCGTATAATTTCATATACGAGTTCGTACGAGAGCTCTCTCCCCGGCTAAGCTCTTGACGGCTCGATTCCAAGCGAATCGTATTTCGGTAGGAAAGGGGGGGGGGAAGGTCATGGATTCTTATAGTGATGCTGCCATGTTTCTAGATACAAAGTATTGACGGGACACTTAAGAGATGGTGATACCGTGACGGAACGAAACAGACACCCGACCGCGTCACGCGACGCCATTGCATAACGTAAGAATTGCGAGACTTATGGAAATATTCAACATGGACAACACGCGCCGTTACCATTGCCGCGCCGTCGGGAGACTCGTCTTGCGCGCGATACGGGGCTTTAAATGCGGTCACAAAGCCGATGTAATGTGTGTTATAAAGGCTAACCGTAGCGCCGCCGTCGGACGCTACGATTTCTAGATGGGCGACGTGTCCGGAGACTCCCATGCGGGCTCCACCTGTCAACATTATTTACTTGTCCGCGTTAGTCCACGGAAATTATTGCTAAAATTAGAATTTAGAATTTAATTTCGGCGCAGGAGATTATAGAACGAAAGCGAAAATGATGTATGCAATTATGCGCTTTTTCCTTTCCTGCGGTAAAATACTGCAGTAAGTTTCTTTTTTTTTTACTCTCTATTGAAGTGAGTCCAATCTTACATTTCAATTATATATCAGTTAGATTCGTTTTAAAAATCGCCCTCTAAATTTTATCATATTTATTTTTTTTCTTAATATTTAATGATTTCTATTTTTCTACGTCCAATTGCTTAATTATTTTATTTCCGCAATTACCGCGTTGTACTCACGTTGCTGTTTGTCCTCTTAATGTTTTATCGTGAGTTATATATAACTTATTGATTTTTTTTAGCACGGCATGTAACACAGGGTTGCCACAAAACCAGAAATTGGAGAAATAAAGGAATTTCAAGGAAATCAAAGAAAAGTTAGGAATATTGCAAGATTTTCTAGAAAATTGAAATTTTTGATTTTAAAGAATTTCGATATGCATATGTCACACCTACGCAGTTTTGGAATATTACCAACATAACGATTAAATGCAAGCGGTGTGTCAGCAACATTAATAGTAATTTACACTACTACATTGAATTGCTCTCTCAAACATTTAACTGTTTCCAAATCGACACGAAAACACAAAAAATTTCAATATATTATTGAAAGTCAGGAAAAATCGTAAAATTTTGTCCGGAAAAGTTACGGAATTTTTAGGATGAACAATTTGTATCAATTCTATAACATTATGCATCGCGAATCTTGGAATAGCATTCTCGTTACTCGTTACATTCCATCCGTGCAAAAGAAGTCAAAAGTCACCGTGTGTGAGTGGTGTAAACCAGCCTTAACGGGGAGCCAGAAATCTGCGCTACGCCTCGCGATCAGCTTAATGCGCACCGTCCCGAGACGAAGAACGCGAGAAAGAGAGGGAAGGAGAAGGAGAGATCGTATCGCCCGCACGCTGTTGACCTGCGGGAGTAGTCCGCGCGGTTATGTCGTAACTTTCACAATGAGCGTGTTCGTCGTCGCACCCGCCAGTGCCGACCGTCGTCGGCGATGGTCGGCGGGGCTCGGCGTACATGATCGGCGATCTTCGTACGCTCGGTTACAAGGATCGGCTGCTCTCGGTAGACACCCGCTCGTCGTAAGTAGGAATGCTTACGATACTCTGATAGTATCGAGGTGTTGATATTTTGTTCCTCTGCTCATCGCTTCCTGCGAATTTCCTTTTTAACACATACGACGACTTGATAATGTTCTCGCACGACCTTATTCGCGCCTCTAAAGCGTCGCTAAAGGCGGTCGCTATTGTTCTCAGAATAGGCATCGTTTCATTGTGACAAGACTATTTCGGATTTGGATCCGTGATTTTGCTGAGCGAAAGGCTAACTGCCTGTGTCACATAAAAGACCAATTTGAAATTTTTAATTGCTTATGCTAGAGGTGGAAAGAATGATTTTGTTTGAAAGATCTAATTTTACTCTATGTGTGTGTAAATACATATATTTAAAAATAATTTTAATTATTGGAAATTAAAATATCAAAATTTTATCCTGATCTTAAATTTTATTCTATAGACAGAATATTTTCCTAGAAAATCTCAGATGTTTTTGCTAAATACATTTAAAAATAATTTTGCTGAACCATCAAAAGATTTGTTTGTAAAGTATTATAGCTCATTTTTTAATTCCTAGTATAATTATTTAGATGGTCTAACAAAATTATTTTTAATATGTATCCGTACAGCAAAACTTTAGATCATTTAACAAAATCGTCCTTTACGTATAAAATAAAATTTAAGATTGGAATTAGGATGATTCATAGTCAGAATTCTCAGTTCTTTATTACATTGTGAAATTTTTATTTATAGAAACCTTAGAGATACATTTATAACATTTAATTGATTTGAAGTGCAGGAGAACTGAAATGAAAGATCTTTGTCTTGATTGAAGGCGGTAGCCATATTGGCTCGCCGAGAATGCGAGAAATTGTTGCCATTGTAAATTATTTAATCGTGTTCACGAAAGAAGGATATGAGACAAGGAATATAGTTACGAGATCGATAAATCAGCATCCAAGGTTGATGAAACTTTTATCCTGATCAATTTATCATTCCTCAGATTACTATGATTAATATTTTTACGCACGAACGTTTTTCCTTCACTTCGCTAGTCGAAGCTATCGTCGTGCCGTTGACCTGCAACTAGTCTGCGCGATTATGTCGTAACTTTCACAATGAGCATTTTTCCCGCATTCGCTCGGCCGTTCGCTAGACTATCAATTAATAGTATGAACTCTATGAAACATTGCGTTGAAGCATTCTCCTACTACTTTTCTTTTTCTTTCATCAAAGTTTCATCACGAGGATTTCTTAAGTGTTAAAATATCTGAAATCAGTGAAAATAAATTAATATAATTAACAATATATCAATAAAAATTATACGTTGTCTTCATTCAATTTTAATTGAAGATGAAACACGATGCCTAACAGTTACGCTGTGTGAATGCGGCTTAATTCGGCCGCGAGCGCGTCCTTGCACCGTGTCGGCCGCCGCACCGCGCCGTTTACACGGGGCGCCGGGCTGCATCTAACCTCTCGTGACTGTACCGTGCGCGCGCGTACATACACATACGCACACACACACAACACACACCTCCCTGCCCGTTCGCCACGCCGCGCCGGTTCTCTCGCTGAAGCGACGTACACAGAAAACCGCGTGGCGGTGCGGCGCACACGGCGCAAGCCAAGACAACGAGGCAACGCCGCGTGGCCGACCAGCTGATCGCTCGGCGACGTGCACGCCGCGGGTAGGACGGGGGGAAGGGAGAGGAAGTCGCGCGCGACTGGGCTAATGAGTGTGCGACCTATTGGGGAGGGGGGCTCATTGGTGGGGCAAACGGCGCGGGGAGGGGAGAATCCGCGCGCGGTCCCGCCGCTGAATAGAGCAGGGAAAGAGGGAGAATCCCGCCGTGTTGCCATCACGTCAGACAGCCGTGCCTCTTGGTGCCGCGCCGACGGTGTTTTCTACGATCGAGTGGCGGCGGCATTGCAAGGTCTAGGAGGCCGCGTACTCGAGACGCCGCGGTCGTTTCTTGCTATAGAATGCGAATCGAATGGTTCTTCCGAAACGTGTTTTCTCTACGTATTGCTGTTATATTACCAGCGAACTCAACTTTCTCAAATTCTGCAAGCGTCATTTTTTTTAGAATTTTTGAATAAACAGTTTATTATTTTTTTTTGTTTGACAGGAAGATAACGATTTTAATTAATTGAAGATATTAATTAATTCGTATTTATTTCTTTTTTTGTGTTGCAGTTTTTTGTTTTTTGCAGTAATTCATTCTAACTTATTCTATGAAGTTCAACTCCTCAAAATTGTTTTGTTCAATTTGATTTAATGATGTATTGTAACATCATAATCATGGAACAGTTCTCTCAAAAGTTAAAATATCTGTAATCACTGAATGGAATTTCTGCAACGTAGCAACAAATCATTCGAAGTAGAAAAAAACTGATTGGCCGTTAAACATCGGTTATATTGCTACATTACGCAAGAGAATATGATGACTTCCTAACAATCCTAGATATAATTTTAAAATTAGAACACCCATTCTTTTCCTCTTTTAAAAATAAAGATAAAAATGACGTAATAATATATGTAAAAATTTTGATTGTTTTATTTAAATTTAAAAAAAAAATATGTATTGAAATACAAATAATGAAGTGTGTTCTTAACATCATTTAATCGAACGTGTAAGAGTGATTTCTTATGATTAATTCGATCATTCACATTATTCTGAATTATATACATTGAAATAAAGATGTTTTAAATGTATAAAGGATCCAAATACATAATATAATCAATTTTGACATTTAAATAATTCACATATTCTGAAAAAAATATCTGGTTAAAAATGAACGAATCAGAAGATTCTGATTATATCGATCTAGTCCAGGAAAATTTAATTGTCTTTTTTTACTTCTGGGCGGCAAAATTGTCAATTAAGATTTTTTTGTGGAGTTACTTGAAATGACGTATAACATACACTAAAAGTCCTGACCCACGTACTTGGAAAACTTCGCTTCAAAAAATTAGCCAAAAATATACGATTTTTTAATAATATTTTTGAAAATATTTTATCGAATAATTAAAAGTCATTAGGAAAAAGGAAGCTGGCAAAATTAACAATTTCGTTTTTTTTTCGGTTGCACGATTGATACTCTCCGTAATATAATTTGTTTTTAATGTTGTATTTCGAGAATTCGTACTTTTTTCATTAATATCTCGGATTTGGCTAATTTTACATAAAAAATACCTCTTGAAGATTGAAAGTTATTAAATTCCCTACAAAATCATTTTCTATTTACTGGTACGGCCAATACTAACTTCCGAGATACACGTCCGAGAAAAGTTTACTTGTGTAATTAATCTGAAAAGAATATTTTGTTTTTATTTGTACATTACTTGCATCTGATAATTATTTTGATATAAACAAGCAAATATAAATTTTTATTACAACAATATTAATAATAGTACAACTTTATTAATATTTACAACTATTAATATTTTTTTAAAGTAATAACAGTCTAATAATTATCAACAATATTTATGATATTATATTTAATATCATTTTACAATTAATAAATGTTGAAATTTCTTTATGTATATTTCGAAATTTATTTGTGTAATTCGCTTTCTCTTTTGAAAAGTACAAGGATTACTTCAGGCCCAGAATATACCTTCTTCTGTATGTGCATTCCTATCACATTCAGAATTATCATTCAGATGCAGTCATGTTTGCCGTTTTATCCTTATTATTTACCAAATGCTAAACAAAGATAAAGTAGCTTTTATTTTTGTCAAGCACTATTTGTTAGAAAAAGACATCTGCCTTTGTATGTCAAAGTCATTTAGCAGGTAGAGAGTAACGATCTGTTTTTCGATGGTTTGTGTACTATTTGCTCGTGTCGATACGTTAATTTCTTGATATAATTTTGAGAAAAATATATAGAAGATGGAAAGTGATGAAAAAAGTGTTTTATTTGGGAAATGGCGAAAACAAAAGGGATATCTTCAATATTCATTTTTGCTGCTGCTGCTGCTGCTTTAGAGTCAATATTGAATCTAGTTTCTTGTAATTGCAAAAAGAGATACATTGGATTATGTGGATGTAGAAAAGCCACTTCAAATGTACAGCAATATGTAGATATTATAATAATACTGCATTCTAAATGACTTCTATGCTGGAACACTTTATTGATCTTGTCTTAATTCCTTTTCAATGAAATATGATACTGAGGACGCTACAAGCAAGAAATTTATAAATGCTAGCAATAATATCAGTGCGTTTGTCAATATATTGTTGAGGATCTTTATTTATTGTAAAATATCTTTTGTTTAATTAGCTACAACTTTTCCAACTTTTTGGCCCTAAAATTCTTTTTTCAATCTTTAAACTATCATAATCAATTAGAAAAAAAATTGGTGTATTACAACCAGAGATACAAGTAAAAAAAAATGCTGAGTTAGAAATATCTATTATATATACATAAGCATTTTTTTTTAAGTTGTGTACTGAGAGTTAATGTTCATTTTCATTAAGATATTAGAATAAAAAAAAAGTCATTATACTATTTAGCCTCAGGGATTAGAAGTGTAATTACTGTATCGTTATTTATATATCTCGGGAACTATTCATTGATCGAGGTTAAAAAAAATAATTTTCAAACTAATTTCATAAGTTTTAAGATTTATGTACATTTTTTTACATACGATAAGCCAATACTATAATACAATTAAGTTATTCATTAAATTGTATTACAATATGAGAAAATTTATATTTCAGCAGCTATTTATCATACGAGATTTAATAACAAATTATTTTATAGAGAATTAAAAACCTTTGTATATAGATAATTAGTACTTCTTACGTAGAAATTCAAGTTTTTTCTGAAAAACGTTAAAAAATAATTTTTGTTAACAAATAAAAGAAAACTTTTTTAAAATTATATTTCAGAAACTATTAGTCGTACAAGGATGCACAAAAAATAATTTTATAGGGAATTTAGTAACCTTCAATCTTCATAAGAAATATTTTGTACGTAAAAATAACCAGATTAAAGATGCTTATGAAAAAAATACAAAATATCATTTCATTCTCGAAATGATCAAAAGTACATTAAAAAATAATTCTATCACGAAAGTATTGATATGACCTTAAAGAAAAAAACAAAATTGTTTGTAATTTTGCCAGCTTTCTTTTTGATAATGATTTTTTTCTATAAAATCAATACTTTCTGAGATATTGTTGAAAAACTGCACTTTTGGCCAGTTCTTTGAAATAGCAAAGTTTTCTAAGTACGCAGAACTTCTAATATGTCACATAATACGCCATTTTAAACAACTTTCTGCAAAAAAATCTATCGACAATTTTGCTAAATTTTGCCAGGAAATTTATTTTTCCTGGGCCAATTAAAATTGCGATTATCTCAACCAGAATTTAATAACTAGATTTAATCAGAAAATTTTGATTTATCCATTTTCAATCAGAATTCTCATTAATCAAATCAAACATTTTTCTCAGTGTGCTAAATAACATGACATAATATTATTGATATTTAAAACATTTATGTGTTTTTACATTTACTCGGCTAATTTCAGTTTTCAGTACAGCAGTTTTTTTTAGTATGCATAAATGTAATGTAATGCGAGTGACCGAATTCGTTATTAGCAATAGGTATGTGACGCAGTGCGGATTTATATCGATTCTTGTCGTATGTCACGGCGGTGTAAAATTCGCGAAATCACACCCAACGTTCGCATTCGACACACCGACGTGAACGCCATCGTACGGAAACGATCGCGCTCATTTTCCCATGGAACTTGTGTCCGTTGCGGGGGCAAGGGAGAGTGCAGGGGCAGACTTCCGAAAAGGAAGAGAGAGAAACCCGCTGCGACGTTGTCGCGGTCTCCCGAAACCGCGACGTTGCTCTTCGGTTCCGTTCCATATCAATAACGAAGGAATGGGTGCAGGCGCAAGATGGAGATTAAAGGGGGAGAGAGAAAAGTCCCTGTACCAATCGGTCGCACCTCGCAATTGTGTCGTTTGAGAATCTACCTAACAGCGCGTTCTGCGTATGCAATGGCGACCCGGCTCGCCGCAAACTTCACGTCACAATCGCTCGCGCGCTGAATCTTTGCCGATCTACAGGTTCGTCGTTCGTCGTTCGTCAATTTTATATCGCTCATTTACTACAATAAAATAGCTTTAAAATTGTCATTTTTTTAATTGTTTTTTAAAATCATATCTCAGAAACTACTGGTTGTACGGGCATGCATAAAAATTAATTTTGAAGAGACTTTAGTAATCTTCAATCTTTATAAGAGGATATTTTGCGATTTAAAAGAAAAAACGAAAATAAAAAGGAAAAATATACCTTTATTTTTTTACTATAAATTAATTGCTACACCAAAATAATTATAATATTTAAAAAATTATAATATTATAATATTTAAAATAAGAATTTTAACGATTAAGCAAATCTATTTTCTAAAAAAAGTTTTTGAATTGTATTGTAGCAAATATATCACATATATACATTACGGCAGAAATAAAAAAAACGACAGATATATTTTTTTTTACGTATACGTTTAATTGATTTCTTGGATTAACACCATAATTGTGAAAATTATTATTCAACTAAAATCTTCGTCTCTCTCTTTAAAAACTCGTTTTCATGTCACAGTGTTGTATACGTTACATACTTTTACAAAATACCGAACGTCACGGCGCAGATCGAGGATTGAAATGTCATCATGTCGCAACATTATAAATGATCGTAACCTGTCAGAGAGGAAACAGCCAATCCTGATTTCGTGTTCTTATGGCACTCTACACGACGTAAAATGGCATTATCATTGGTCGCTTTTTACGCGAATAGCGTCATTCCCTGACAATTGTGAATAACATCACGTCACTTATCAGATTCAGTGATATAGAATAGGGACATTGTTTGCACCAGTGGTGTCATATCGTCACGCACATTCTCGATAGGCTAGTCACCATTCACTTAACATTAACAGTTTACAAGAACAAGACTGTTATCTCACACGTCGTAAAAAAAACTATCGTCGCTACAATGAAGAATCCATCGCTTCCTTTTCTGTACATCTATACATCATCATCTGTAATTTGTTTTTAAAAGAAAGCTTACAATTGCGATTCAACTCGACTTGTCCAAGTAATTTCTATTTATATATCCATTCGATTTGTTGTTATGTTTCTAATTCTACGTTCACCCATGAAACTTCTTTCGATTTTCACATTCGCTCGCACAGTTTCGCACAAATTGCGAGATTTATTCTTGATTTTTTGCATGCGACAAATTCACCTTACGCACTGTCAATGTCCTCCACTTCGAAAGATATACCGGGAAATATTCGAGATATTTATTCCGAATGTCTACGTCCGTTCGTTTTGGAGCAACTTTGGTGGAACGCTGTACGGAGCATAGCTCAGACTTGAACGGTCGCTCGACCTGTTATGTTCGTCCGTTCCGTCGTGTTCCGTTTTCTTGTACGGTTCCCCCTCCACTCCTTCCACATCTGCTCCCCTTCCCCGGCGTCTTTGCCCCTCCACCATTCGGCCTTTGCATCTCTCTTGCTAATACGCCCTCGCACAGGCCGAAGCACGCGTCGGCACGACGTATTTCACAGGGATGTAACGAGTGGAACCACTATAAGGGTGCATTTTCTAAAAAAATGCTTCGTTGCGAATGTGGTCACAATTTTAAAGTGAAATCGTTAAGCTTTTTCTTCAGGATATTTCCACTATATATCGTTGATTATTTAAATGTACCATCTCACAATTTCCAAATTTTGGTTAAATTAAATAAAATTATATGTTTGTGTGCGTATTTAAGTATTTTTTAATTTTCGTCAATCCAATAGATCTATCAAAGTTAAATTTATTTTCATGCATTATTTTTCATTAAGAAAAATAAAGGGCCGTCCATAATGGGAGTAATGTGATGTCGAGTTGTAAGAAATTGACTAATCACAGTCGAATGTGAGGAGAATAATCGACAATGATTGGCCAATTTCTTACTATACAATATTACTCTCATTATAGATTGTCCATTAAAGAGCATTGCTATGTTGCAAAGAAAGCGGTATCCATTGATAGAAGAGTTTAAATCGTCCAGTACGTAGCTTCTTTTCATGGCACATACTTCTACTTAACATTACAGTTATAGTCTCCTTACGTCATGATATATATTATAGAATATATTGATTGCTACACTGAGTGGAAAAATGATTGCAGTTATTATAAAATTTAATTATAAATTATTATTAGTTATTTTTTGTTAATTATATATATATATATATTTTTTGTAGAATTGTAAATAATTTTTGTAAATAATAGTAATAACTGTAAAAATGGAACATTCAATTATAATTATTTTAATTACAATTATTATACTTTTTAGTGTATGACACAAATTTGAACGTAGTATAGTCAACTATATGTACAGTCGTAGACAAAATGATTGCAACACTTTTTTTTGATGGATTTCGGAGTACAGCTTGTTCACCGAATGATTGATTCTACTTATGAATTCAACCATTTATAATATGTTCAACCGCTCTACTGAATTTCGAAACTCATCGAAAAAAAAGTGCAACCATTCTGTCTACGACTGTACCAGTAAGGGCCTTCCTCTTCTCAGCCATATTGAATTGTAACTTTAGAAGCAAAACAAATGTACTGCTACCATATATTACCAACTTTAAATTATCAAACATAAAGATATATGAAAATTACTAATGCAAGGAAAAAATTTCCTTGATTTATTTTATATATTTTTATCATAGGTCTTCATCCCTTACTTGTTGTTTATTATTTCTGACATTATAATGGAATATGATTGTGATGCAGACAATATGAGCTTTAGAACCAAAGTGAAAATTATTTTTGTTTGTCTATCTTGCATTTCGAATTACCTATGAAAAGTTAATTCGTCAAATTAAAATCGTTATTTCTCACTCTCTCACTCACTCATTCATATAACCACATAGCGAACACCTGTTGTATAATACATTTCGATATTTTCTTTCGGATACGCAGATTAAAGCTCAGCTCCATCTATAAAATTTCTAAGAGTGACATAACTTGCACAAGTTTATAAACCTATCGAAAGCTTTAAGATTTTATCATTATTATACCTGAAGTAAGTTCTCAAAATTCAGTTAGTAGACGCTTCAGATGAGTTTTACAGTCGACTTTTCCCGGCTAACTCGTAAAGAATACTGTTTTCCATAAAATTTCATTTACACGTGGCATAGCGGATGAGAGGCTCTCTCTTTTCTCGTGGGATAAATTAACGCAACGGCAAAAAAGGGAGCGTCATTCGTTAACCCGAACCTGCCTGCTTCACCTTCAGTCCAGAGATACAACAGCGAAGCGCAAAGTAACGCCGCAAGGCGGAACCGCGGATCACACACGGGAAACGTATCTCGGCGGCGGTGAGGTGAGGAAAGGGGGAGGTCATAGCAGAGAGGAAGGGGGGAAGGGGGCAGAGAGAGGTACAACAGAGTAGAGGCACCCTTCGCACGCTGCTGTAGCGGCACAACTACACTTTGCCACATCGATTTTACCGGCTCGCTCGCACTCACACTCGGTCGACCCGTTCGCTGAAGGAATGTCTCATATGCTTTCCTCCTCCCTCCCTCCCCCCTGTTCCCCCCCGTCGTATTCCCTGCTTCCCTTCGCACTCCCGCGCCTCGGTTCTCGGCTGCTCGCCGCCACCCCCTACGGACCCCTGTCTCCGTCAGTCACGGACGGTTCTCTTTCTATCTTATCCCGTCCATCCCTCTCCTCCATCCAAGCTCGCCAACGTCTGCCCCCGCTCCCTCCCGTCCGCCTGTCCTCCCCCCCCCGCGTTCCCACCCTTCTCTCTCTCTCTCTCTCTCTCTCTCGCCCGCTGTCTCTCTTTCCTTTCCTCTCTCGTTCGCTTGTACACTGTACCAAAGTGTCCCTCTTTCTCTCTGACTCTCTGTTGTGTGATGCGGGGCGGTAGCGGCACCGCGGGGAGAGAAGTGGGAGGGAGGTTGCACCTTTTGCCGCATCTCGGAATCTCGCGCGTTGCTCATTTGCCGTACATAGAGAGGAGGGAGGGAGGGAGGGGGAGAGAGAGAGAGAGAGAGAGAGAGAAATAGCAGCAGAGCGACGAAGAGAAAGAGAGAGGGACGAAGGGACGAGGGAGAAAGGAGAAAGAGATAGAGAGAAACCTCTCTCGGGGCTAGGTAGTAGTATGCGAGAGCGGCGGCGGCACGGTGGTCGGACAGTTCCAGTTCCGTTTCGATTAGGCGAGTCCACGCGCGCCGGGTTTTTGGCTCGCGCTCTCATAACGCACCGTGCGCGAAGCGCAGGAAAGAGAGAAGGAGCGGGTATATATGCGCGTGATGCCGCTCGCTGTTGTGTCCATTGACGTCGCACAGTACGGCTGCGATTGCTGCCGTCGCTGTTGCCGTTGCTGGTTCCGTTGCTGATGCCACCGTCTCCGCTGTTTACTCGGCGCGCCAGCCGCACGCCAACATTTACGAGCACATCCAGGAGTAAACGGACCTCGTGCGGCGAAGCGCGAGAGAGACGGAGAAAGAGAGAGAAAGAGAGAGGAGCGAGAGAAGAGCTCCGTCTCGTAGACGTACAACGCTCTACGAGACGCGATTCGGTCTTACGTACCACTCGACCACGGTGCGTTCGTGAACAGACCGACCTCGCGGTTATGGCCACGCCAGGGCCAGGTAGCCAGGGTTACAGGCGTGCATTGTAAAAGTCCTAGATGCCCCGATTTACCGGGTTCGCACGTACGTACGTATATACGTCAATCTTCTACCTATGCGCGAATCGCTCCATATACGTTTTTACACGCATGTCGTCCACATACGTACGGTTTATCTTACACACATACACAACCATTTCGCGCATCTGTGTGCGCGATCGTACATAACACTGTGCCTCATCCGTCTCGACGTCGTAATGACAGCGGAGAGAGAAAGGTTGCGTTTAGCAGAAAAAAAACAGCTTTGTAAGTGTCGTAAGATTCTTTAATGCGATTCGTTTATATACTTGGATCCAGAGAAGAACTAGGAGCAAGACCAATTGTACCGAAGAATTTTACAACAGTTGCAAAGTTGCTTTTTCTGTTGAACGTAGTCAATGAGACAAGATACATCGTCTCTCGCTCTCTCTTTCTTCTCATTCTCTCTTTATTTCTCTTTGCCGGCCCTCTAGCCCAGTTCCGGGCACGGCCACTGATCCATCGATAAGGAAGTTTGCTGTCCTCTCCCGCGGTGAATTTGTTCATGCCGGTCGTGCACGATACGCGAGGAATCCGCGGGATCGAGCATCTCGTTGTCGCATAGTCTCGGGGTCGAGAGGCGCGTTAGTTACACTACCGGTCACGTGACCGAGCTACCTGCGAGACGGCGCGAATTACGGGCTTGGGGAAGTAAAACATAAGATTTGACGTGGAAATACCTGAAATTGTATACGATGTTTACATTGCGATTTAGACCCTCGTGTCTAACTCTTGTATTTCTTTGTATATCAGCTTGGTAAATTGACTTGACTGTTATCGTTCCTTCTTTTTTATTCTTTCGCGTCAAACGTCAGATACATTCATCGTTATGGCGGTCGACGTGTCATCGATGAAAAAAGGATTACGTGTAATTTTCTGTAAGAGCCTAGCGTGAGTTTCTAAAAAGTAAAATATTACGCATTTATCTGTCCTTCGAATCGATCTCAAGTATCACGCCGCTCGAATACGTCATGACTATAAAATCATAGAAATAGAAAAAAAAAAGATAAGTTATTGGTCATTGTTTAGTAATCTAATTTTGCTAAACAAGATCGTTGCAAGAAAAAAATCAATTTCACTGCGGTGAATTAAGTAAGCGATATTCGTTTCTGTTCTTCACATAGGAGGACTTGCTCCTCATAAGTCTCACGTGCGTTTTCTTTCTCCTAGTCTGCGCCGAGATATAAATAAGATAAAACAGTCTCTCTCGGAATAGCGCCACGACAAAAATAAAAGCATCATCAATCTAAGTAGATCGCCGTGCAAAGTTGACGCACAGTAAGAAGTGCGTAACTAATCGGATCAATTAAATCAGACTAGATTTTTCGACGATTCACGTCAAGCAAGAATGGGTAAGCCAATCGTCGCTGCTCTCGCATAACTTCAGTACATACCGGTAGACCGCGCGATATTCAAACGTAAAAATAAATCTTTCTAGATGGCCGTCGAAATGATTTTAAATATGTAATTGCCGTACTATAATATTTAGTTGCATAGACACCATTTAGCGAACAGAGTTGCCATAAAACTAGAAATGATAACGATCAGGAAAATCAATTAAGATTCAGGGAATTTTGCAAAATTTTCTAGAAAATTAAAATTCTTGGTTTTAAAGAAATTTAACATTGGTACATCATATTTATGCAGTTTTGGAATATTGTCAACTTAAAAAATTAAATGCAAACAGTGTCAGCAACGTTAATAGTAATTTGCTCTCTCAAGAAAATATTTAATAATTTCCAAATCAGGATGAAATCACAAAGAATGTCAAAATATTATTGAAAGTCGGGAAAAATCATGAAAATTTTTCTAGAAATCGGAGAAAGGTTATAGAATTTTAGGAATTTGTGGCAACTCTGCGAAATTTCACAATAGACGTTGAGTTTCTCGTGGCTCTTCGTTTGATTTCGCGTCGACAGATCGATGACGGGCTATTCGCGATAATTAATTCGGAGGGAGGAAGGGAGGGGAGAGGGATGGATATGAAAGCGTGTAGTGACGTATCGTTCGTGGCCGTTCGGGAGCGAGAGAAAAATGAGCCCCTAGGGAGGAAGAGAGAAGATGACGCGCGCGTAGGTGCGTAATTTATCGCTACGCGGGACGCGCAACGGCCGCACGACGACGTCACACTTTGCGCGCCGCGCTGTACAGCCGGCCAGAATGACGTAGCGTGTCGTCGCTCTCTTCTCTCGCTTATCGGTGCTGTTAATCGAAGAGGCGCAACGCGTCCCGTCCCTCCGCGGCGACCGCCTCGCCGACGCCGCTGTTGTCGCCGGTGGCCGCGGATGATGCCGTTTATACGAAAATATGCGCGCGCGAGAGAGAGAGAGAGAGCCCAAGTTAAAAACCACGGCCTCGGCCCCGTGCCGTAGGGAGTTCAGAAACGCAACGTAGTGAGTAAAACTGCCCCCTCGTGGTGTGCGCCCGCGGTTACCGATCATCGTCCATGCACTTCTCGAATCGTGCGCGCCGTCAAGTTCGTACCTCCTACCCCGCGCGGCCGTTATCCTAACCTTCCTCCTGGCCTCCCCTCCCTCTCTCCCTCCCTTCCTTCCTCCATCCATGCCGTCGCCGTTTGCCCTCCCTTCCCGTCCCACACGCGCTCGTTGCCCCTTAGAACCTCCGTCGCCCTTCCGCTCCCTCCCTCCCTCCCTCTCTCTTTCCCGCCCGCCCTCCTGCCTTCCCGCTGCTCTAAGGTCCTCCATTTTGTCGTGATTCCTCTAGCTCTAAACGTATATCGGACATTTCCCTTACACGCCGCCGCCACCACTCACGGCAGGAACGCGCGTGAAAATTCCGTTTGCCGTTGACAGACCGCCAATCGGCCCCGGACGGCGCGATTACTATGGGACTTCACCATAGGTCGTCCTGGAAGGTGTCGGTCTCTCTTTCTCTAACGTTTTAACTCTGTTTCTCTCTCTCCAGCCGCAGTTTATTCCTTCTCTCTTTTTATGTGCTACCATTCTTTTCTCCTTTTCTCTTGTTTTTTCTCACTCGCACGCATTCTCTCTCTGTCTCTCTCTCTCGTTTCTCTTTTCTCGCCCCTCCATGCACCGTCCGGCGCCCCTCATCCCACCCCTTTTTCTCCGCTCCATAAGTCTTTCTCTATCCTTCCAGGTTTGTTCCCCCTAGTATAAATTGTGTCTTTTTAATAACACGCGATTCTCTCGAAGCGTCGTACGCCGGTTTTCGCCGTTTGCGAAGCGTAACCTCTCTCGCACGGCACTCGAGAGGGATCATTGAAGCCGCCTCTCTCTCGCCGTGTTTCGCATTCGTCGTTCTCGTTCTCGTACCCGTCGTTGTCATCGCTATCGTTCGTGGTCGGTCTCGTACGCCACTTTGGCTTCGCCGTACGACTCGTCATTACTATGTGGCGGCGACGTGCCTTACATTCGATAACGGTTGAATCGCCCAGGCGCTCTTCGTGACTATAGTCCGTCACTACTTGGTTCGTTGCATTATTTCTTTCCTCTTGTGTGCTGTTTTCACCATTCGACCAAAGCTCGCAGTATATTTTACATCGCCCGTCTTCTGCTTTCAGATGTCTGCTGGGTCACAAATTCAGATGGCACCCCAAACAACCGTAAACTCTGGTCAGACAGTTCATAGTCAAGACTCGAACATGAGCACTGGTAAGTCAGATTCGTTCTTTGATATTGATATGCATTTAACAGGAGTTTTGCTTGAAATATCTGAATGCTTTCTGCACATCCTAATCTTCTGAGCAACTATCTTCGAGAATAAAGTCTTGTGCACCTGGGAATGTTCTCTCCAAATATTCTTATTGAATGTTTTCAAATAAAGGCAATTCTTTGATTTGTTATTATTATTCTTATTGATATCAACATTTAAAAAGATGTACTTTTTATAGTCATTTTGACAATGGATTATAATTCTGTAGGCTCATCGCATAGTGATAAGGAGGTGGATGCAAACACTCCGGAAAAAGTACCACGGACTACTTCTGAGAGGAAAAGAAAACGTAAAGCCGATGATGGAGGTGGAGGTGTCGCAGGTGGCTCTGTAGCTAGTAAGGGCGCTAGATCAGTTGCTGCTCTTGATAATAAGAAGATCAATGAGTATTTTCCAAAGCATCATCTGGGCAGTAGCCCTATTCGGCACGGTGGAGCTAAGAGCCCTTCTCCTCAACAGGGTTATCCTATGGTAAGATTATGTCATATAAACGTAAACGTTCATCAAAAATGGTCTCATAGTATTTTGTGATGTAACGTATGTTTCCTCGCTAACAGTATCCACCATCACCACAACAGTTACTTTCGCCACAAGTAACAACACCTAATTCTTCGGTGGCGGAATTCTCTTCATTGATGCAGCCACCGAGACCTCATCCTCAACCTCCACCACCTCCTCCACCAGCTTCATCGCAACCTGCGGGCTCTATGGTCAGCAAGCAGGTGCAGGTAAGGCCTACCAACCTCAATAGGACAAGCCAGGTCAGGCAAGCGAAGACTAACACCCCAAATGTAAGCAAAATTCGGTAATATCTGCAAGCATTTTATAAGAAACGTCCCACAGTTTGTATTTGTGTCTTTCTACTGCAACATAGTCAGCAATGCTGAATACATTATAAGAATACATAAGCTTATACGTTTCCGAAATGTTTTCATTGTTAATATAATAAAATATAGCAACTCTACCACACTGTGTTGTAAATAGATATAATAATAAAGCTGCCACTGTCATTCCTAACATGAAAATATACCAATAAAAATATAGAATTACTGTTTAATAAAAATTTATCTGTTAGAAGTATTATCTTCCTAAAGATTTGTGGATTAATTTTTTGTGCAAAAACAAAATGGTAAAAGCGAAAGTGATATAAATAACATAGAGTGGACAGATTAGTAAAAATTAATTTTTTGTATTTAAGAATTGTTTGTTTGTGATCTATGTACAACGTAGGTAGATTAGATTTTTCATATGCATTTATGATCTTGTGATGGGCATTTCTTGTCAAATGTTTTCAGTCAAATCAGCTAATCTTTGGCCAAATTGTAGCACTGTATACATTTGTTATTATACAAATACAGGCTATCTTGTAGTGCCATCGTTTATGTTATAAGATACTTGTTTTAAGAATTCTAATATGTTTGAAAATAAAAAATATCATACTGTATTTGTAAATAATACTCGAGTTGTGAGTGTTGTCAAAGACATATTTTATTACTTTGTATCTTTATTTCTTTGGATTCATTGAACATTGCATTTAAGTTCTAATGAGTCCAATATCGTTTAACTGTTCCAAGAAATCTATTAATAATTTTGTTGGGGTTATATATCTATATATTGGCGTTTGTATGAGAGCATTTTATACATGCGTACATTTTTGGTGTTTTCCTTGCTGCCTGTGTGACCCTCAGTTCCATTAGCGTTTGTTCACGTTGCCTAAGTTTTGCTCACTAATTTATTTTCTATAACAAAGAGAAAGTCAGTCGTAGTGAAATATAGAAATGATTACATTACGTAATTAAACAGATAGTTAATAGAACACCAAATATAGACGTTGTATACTTACCATGTAACTTTATTAATTTATTTAACAAATTATTTCTCATGTTATGCACTTCTGCGTGTAGCAAGGTATCCAGTATTTTTGAATAATGCTGACAAATGTATCAGATGTTACGGTAACATGTTTCATTTTTCGTAAAATTATACAAATTGCATTCCAGACAGAACTTACTTGCCAGAGGATACAGGAATTTGAAACTCAAGCCTCTTCAGACTTAGAATTACGTAACAATAAAATTGATGAGTTAAATAGGGTA
>NW_017259581.1:1219464-1222752 GCF_001594045.1 Atta colombica | reverse complement strand
TATATATATATATATATACTGCTCTTTAGATCACATAAAACACTCACATAATCTAAAATTTATTGTATAAGCGAGAGCTGTGCTGGGTATCTTGACGATAGCAAATTAATCTAGCGTCTTTGAATTTTACAGACAACGGACGAACTTAGGCATCAAATCGCTAATCAACAGAAAGTGCTTGAGCAGCACAAATCACATATAAATAAGTGTATAGACGTTGTAAAGAAGTTATTAAAAGAAAAATCAAACATAGAAAAAAAGGAGGCTAGGCAGAAGTGTATGCAAAATAGACTGAGGTTGGGTCAATTTGTGACGCAAAGGGTGGGTGCGACGTTTCAAGAGAACTGGACCGACGGTTATGCATTTCACGAGCTTGCACGACGGCAAGAAGAGATAGCAACGGAACGAGAGGAGATCGACAAGCAGAAGAAGCTGCTACTTAAGAAGAGGCCGTCGAACAGCGAGACAGGCAGGAAACGTAGTCAACCACAACCCTCCTTGCATAATGGTACCGAGGCGACGTTTTTGAAGCCAGATGCAGTACCTGGGTCGTATACGTGGCAGGAGTATTATGAAGCTGACGAAATACTCAAGGTATCAACATTTTGCGACTACACTTTTCATAAATGTTCGATTTTTCAACATTTTTAAGCCTTGCGATGTGTACTTCCAGTTGAGGCAAAGTGCGTTGAAAAAGGAAGACGCAGATTTGCAACTAGAAATGGAAAAGCTCGAAAGGGAGCGAAATTTACACATTAGAGAGTTAAAGCGTATTCATAACGAGGACCAATCGAGATTTAACTCTCATCCTGTTTTGAATGAGCGGTATCTCTTATTAATGTTATTAGGAAAAGGCGGTTTCAGTGAAGTGCATAAGGTAACGAAATATTTCTATCTCTTGCTTTCGTTAGCCATTAATTTATAAATATACAAAATTTATAAATATACAAAAAAATATTGTTCTTTTTTTCACGTATAGGCATTTGACTTAAAAGAGCAACGGTACGTGGCTTGTAAGGTGCATCAATTAAATAAAGACTGGAAAGAAGATAAGAAGGCTAATTACATAAAGTAAGTTTTCTTAAGTTTCTTCTTCTGTCGATATTAATTTATTATAACTGATAATTAATATAAAGATATTTTAATAACAACACGATCTAGTTCCTCTCAAGAAGGATGTTTCTACTTGTTTTTTTTTTTGTTACAACAGACATGCATTGCGAGAATATAATATACACAAAGCACTTGATCATCCTCGAGTCGTAAAATTGTACGACGTATTTGAAATTGATGCCAATTCCTTTTGTACTGTTCTGGAATATTGTGATGGCCATGATTTAGATTTTTACCTCAAACAGGTAAGCGTTCAATTGTCACTTGATGCGAATTTTCTATGTTAATGATTATATTATAGATTGTAATATAAATTTTCATTATTTTCGAACTGTCTTTTTTTTTTTAAATTTTTGCAGCATAAGACTATACCCGAAAGAGAAGCGAGATCTATTGTTATGCAAGTCGTATCGGCATTAAAATACCTCAATGAAATAAAACCCCCAGTCATACATTACGATCTGAAACCAGGTAAATATTACTTGGCAAATACAATAGTCATTAACGAAGACTTTTATAATGAGGATTATTTTTATACGCAAGTATGATTTCATTATTTGGTGCTCCCGTTTGCAGGTAACATCCTGTTAACCGAAGGCAATGTGTGCGGTGAAATAAAAATCACGGATTTCGGTTTAAGTAAAGTAATGGACGAGGAAAATTATAATCCGGATCACGGAATGGATCTAACGTCCCAAGGAGCGGGTACTTATTGGTATGTATTTTCTCTTAAATTATTTTATCATGTTATTCGTTAATTATTAATGGAGATTACAAACTTGTACAAAACTTGTACTTTTGCATTTATTATAGGTATCTACCTCCTGAATGCTTCGTCATTGGCAAAAATCCTCCTAAAATATCGTCCAAGGTTGACGTATGGAGCGTAGGAGTTATATTTTATCAATGTCTATACGGTAAAAAGGTATTTATCGCATATATCTCACAAAATTTCATTTATCGCGAATATAATAAAACATGTGTATTAAAAAAAAAATTATTTTTGTAGCCTTTTGGTCACAATCAATCGCAAGCCACTATTTTAGAGGAGAATACGATACTAAAAGCCACCGAAGTCCAGTTCGCGAATAAACCAACCGTCAGTAACGAAGCTAAGGTAAGATCGTCAGTGAGAAAAAAAAATGATGACAATCGAAATTGAGAGCCATTTTATAATGCGACGATTTATTGTTACAGAGTTTCATAAGAAGTTGCCTAGCGTACAGGAAGGAGGAACGTATAGACGTACTGACACTAGCTAGACACGAATACCTGCAACCCCCAGTGCCAAAACATGGCCGCCAAGCGAACAGCCAGCAACAGCAGCAACAACAACAGATCCAGCAGCAGCAACAAAGCTCGTTCAATATCGGCATGTTTAGTGGTATGAACGCGTCGAGCAGTTCGTAGTGGAGAGGAAGGACTAAGGACAAAATCCTCGATATATACCAATACATGCCAAATCTTGAGCGCTCGGACTGTGTACACCATCTCATCTTAGGGAAATAACGATTGCTATAACCAATTGTAAATACTAAAACCGGATACTATCATCGTCACCAACCACCATCACTACTTACCACCCATCACCACCACCACAATTATTATCACATCTACCACCGCCATCACCACACCATCACAACTATACTTACAGGATCGACTACATAGGACATTGCAAGAGAGATGCGAGACTGGTCACCCGCAAGTCCAGGAGCTTGCGTCTTTCTACAAGCCACGCCACATTATTCAGCATGACAAGAAACAATGTTGTGTTCGTAAATATTCAATTGTATTATCGTTCCTTGTATCAAACAGTGCGATGACTTGATAATAGTGTTTAAAAGAAACAAGAGAGCGAGAGAGAACGAACGAGCGTGCGAACGAGAAAATAACATGTGATAAGTCATTACGAGATAAAAGTGACGTCTAGAATAAGAGGGGAGGGGGGAAATAGAGCATGTATGAAAGAGAGAAAGAGAGCGCAAGAGCGTCAAGTAAAATGAGAAAATAAAGTAAAATGAATTTTTTTTTCGATGGAAGCAAAATAAAGTTGATGAGATAAAGGAAGCAACGAAGAATAGGAGAAAAAAGTAGGAAGAAGTCGAGAAAAGCAATCGGAGCAATCGCTTTCACGGAGATGACGTTTCTCTCTCCCAGCGTTTTAGTGTGCGTGAG
>NW_017259581.1:1211740-1219364 GCF_001594045.1 Atta colombica | reverse complement strand
ATATATATATATATATAAACTAATAAATTCGACATAATATATATATATGGTGTAAAAAGAACGACGACAAGCATTGACAGTGGGAAGACAACTGTGGTGGCTCTATCCTCGCATGACCTCCGGCGCCGGTACCGGCATTCCATGAATGCTCGGCCTGTGCATCATGTTACTTTATTCGAATATTAACATTATTACCTGTATCATGACTAATAACGGTTAACATACACGCGCATCCACGCCCACATACGAAAACACATACACGACACGAGTACACGAAGGAGATTTGATTGGTTGTTCCTATTCTGAGACGAGAGTGGGCTTTATCTATAATGCCGGAACGATAGTCCGATAGAGAGCGAAGTGAGAATCGCATAGAGAAAACGAGAGAGAGAGAGAGAGAGAGAGAGAGAGTGTGTGTGTGTGTGTGTGTGTGTGTGTGTGAGTCGCGATGTGCTCCCAAAGTGAATAAAAAAAAAGCATCGTAGTCCATCACTTATCATCACCACTTGTAAAACCCGTTCTCACGCGTGTATAGTTTAAAATCCCGTGTCGATTCGCTATAACGAAGCCACGCATTACGTTTTTCCTCCTTCACTCTTCCTCCTTTTTTCTTTTCTCTTCTCTTTTCTCTCCCTTTTTTCTCTAAAATTAGAGAGATAGAGAAAAAGAGCGAGAGAAAGAGAGAGAGAGAGAGAGAAAGCGCGGATCCAAATATGTGTACAGAGCAAGTTTAAAGAAACAGTTAAATGATTTATAATTAATTAATCAGACGAGAAGTACGGGAAAAATATGACGAGGATAAGGAAAAACGAGCAAATCTTTAAGATAAGAAAGCCCGTGAAATGCTATACCGACCCAATCATTATTTCTTTACTCGTAATTTGTTTTATATATGTACGTTATATATAGATAATTATGAAATAGAAAACTAAGTTATTTTATCAAGTGCCCTTGCTTTGTATTATAGTCGCGTCCGTCGGCGAGCCGTAGCTTCTGGGAGTAAAAGAAAGAGAGAGAAAGAGAGAATGAAGAGAGAATGTGTTGAGAGCGAAAGTGAGATTAAAGCGAGCGAGTGCGTGTGTTGTTAAAATATTGCGTCAGTTATTGGTACAATGTGGGCACCGGGGTATTGATGACAATTCAATACCATCAATGTGATTGGCAGAAGTGTGGTGAGAGAGGAGAATACATTACAAGTCTGAACAGAGTCTACTACTTAGATCCGTCGCTTCAATTTTGACAAAAAAAAAAGAATATCAACCGTTCCTGCATCCCGCATCCCATTTTTTTTTCGCGAAAAAATGCAATGCGCTCTTATTTTACACGCGCGACGTCGCATTAATCGTGTTCATTGATGCTCTTTGAGGTGACACGATTCCAAAGGGATATAATCCGCGTTGTAATTCGACATAGTTTTTCTCTACGATGTGGATTTCCGAAATTCTTTTCGCTAACAAAGAAAAGAAGGGAGGGAGGGAGGAGTATTAACCCGATAAATTAATAATTTAATAAACTGTAAAAATTGTTATCTGCATTGTTTCTCCGTTATATCATTTTCGCGCGATGAACCTAGATTGAGTAAAGCTTATCTCTAAAAGTTTACTGCAGCCGGCCTTCAAAAAATTATTCGAAGGTGTAATTTGCCAAGCGTTTATAACGCCTTCGAGATCTCTCGTGGTGAATGATGAACATTTACGCGAGAATACATAGGATTCGTATACTTTGCGACAGGAAGGATATTTTACATTTATACATATCTATGGAATTCTCTGTGAACGTAATCGGTGAATGCAATCACGTGCATGTAAAATAGAAACGGAAAAATTAAAAAAAAAAAGGATTTTATCGAAAACTTTTCACTGAGCACAAATAGAAAGAAAAATACCTTTCCATCGACTATAAGGTATTGCCATGATCTACATACTATTATAATATCCGTAATACTAAATACTGGTCTTTTTCTTTTCCAATCGTCCCTGCATGTCGGCATATAGTCACGATCTTCCTCACGATAAAACAAAAAAGAGAATGAAAAGGAAAGAAATAGGAATTGCGTCGAAGGCGGTGTATGAAAACGTTATAGCAATAAATTTTACGTATTTGTGTATAATTTAAAATTAGTAAACTTATTAATTAAATATAAATCACACGCATCTCTTACGGTATGCATGATATCCCCGCTGTTTTTCGTTTCTCTTCCGTCACTTTCGTTTTTGGCGAACGATGTTGAACAATGAATTGCCGAATGTCTCAAAAGTTAGAACATTTTATTTATATATTTATATATACGTATTTAGTATGTGTGAATTATATAAAAATGAAAATCGCCAAGGTTACACGAAGTATTGATTAGGCTGAGAACGCGCGCGCTTTGGGCCGAGGGCTAATCGACTGGTCTCTGTATTGAGATATTCATTTAATAGCAGGTGTAAAATCGTTGCACTAATTACAACATAATAATTCTTTTTATCTTATTCTACGAGTGAACAAGTTATGCGTACACAGAACTAGTATAATTGTAGTCGGAGAAGTGAAATGAACACCAAATATGCCTCGAAGTTAATTAATTTCTTCGAATTCGTATATGGAAAGTAAAATAAAAAACATTTATATATGAGAGAAGAGAGAGAGGAGGATGAGCACGTAAATTATGAGGGGAATCGATCAGTTTTTGATTCGCATTAACTTTTTAGCTCCGACTCTTTTTCTAATTCTAATTACAATCGTGACTTTCTCAACTATTCGATTACGCCGAGTCTTGACTCGCTCAACAGTTCAAAATCTATAAATTATTACCTATGAGACACGAGCACTAAATAAATTTATTTTATTCTACGCGTGGTCAGTATAAAGTTAAAACGTCCGACAGCTTTGCTTAACCGATATTGAGCGCCGCATAATTCTAAGATCCGTTCTATGTATATATGTATAATAGTTAATTACCGCTGTATAATTTCTTTTAGTCTTTAGATAACCTGAAAAAAATCCATATTGTGACGTATGTAAAAATATATTTAAAAATTGTATATATTTCATATTTTATTTCATTTTCTACGTTTATTTTCCGGAATCGGCATGTCTCTTTTTCTCTCTCTCTCTCTTTTCTATTTCTTTCTTTTTCTTTGAGTTTTATCGAATTATATACAATAAAATTTTGACGAGGAGAATAATATAATAATGATTGTGCGCGGGAGAAGTGTTTCCTCGTTTTTGCGCGGTACTAATTAATCTATCTAGCATAGAGGCGACGCTGGACATTTTTTTTGCAAGATAAAAGCGTACCACGTATTCTCCTCGAGCTTTTGAAAAACAAAACGTCTAAAACACGAACACGTGAAAATTCGATATCACAATATAACACAATATACAGTCAGCACTAAAAGAATTTTTTTTCCGAGGAGACTTCGATCATATAATGAAATTTACGTGAGTATTCTGAGCACACTCGGGTACGTTCTGCAGCATTGTCTACAGTGTTTTAATTTCACGAAATTCTATTCATTCGCAACATTTTATGCGTACTTATACTCAAAGAGTAAAATTATGTACAACATTGTATGGAGCATTTCAGGAAGAATGTGCCAGAGGTCGAGCAACTGTATTGCTCAAGTAAATCTTCGAATGTTATTCAAGAAAAGCAGAAATACAAATTTTTATTCCAAATTATTTCTGCCCTCAAAATTATTCTTAGAACATATTCTGGCAAATCCTGTTCGAAGTACCCCTCATAAAATTATTATTAATTTCATGATCAACAATCAGCGGGGACGAAATCTCTGAAAATTCTCCAAATAAACTTATGTGCAACAGTTCTTCATGATTTGTGAGTTTCGTCTTGTCTCGTGTTGTCCGATCCACTCTAAACTACTCCAGTCAACTACGTCTCGCATTTTTCAGAGTGATGTTCAATCAGAGTCGCTGTCATCTGACTTTAGTGCGTAAGATACTGGCTTCCGAGCTCTACCGATTCGGGGCGGCGAATCATCAGATATCTTTTCTTCATCCGATTCTGATACCTTCTTTTTCTTCTTCTATTTTTTTTAAATGAAAATTAAATCAATAAAAAATTCTTATGACATTATCCTAATTATTATATTGAATACATCAAAAATGTCGCGCTTACTCTTTGTTTAGTGGTAAATAAGTCATCTGTGTCAGAGTCCTCGGATGATTTCAATTTTTTCTTCAACTGTCTCTTCACTCCTTTGTTACCACCGTTCTCGGTCTTTTTCTTACGTGCTGTAAATACAAGAAATGAGCAACAAAATAACTTTTATTTAGTTGTACGATTCAGGTAATCATTTATTACCTTTCTTAGGTGACGCAAATTTTATAGGCGAATCTTCTCCGGATGAGGATATTAAGGGTTTTTTTTCAGGTAAAGATTGCTTCTCAGGAGAATTGCCGACTAACGAATCAAAAAGTTCTTCTGAAGTCGCTGTGCAGAAATAAATAAATATCTAATATTTTCTGTATAAATACATTACTTAATATATATTAAATATATATTATGTTTACTTACGTGCTGATTGTGGTTTCTTGTTCGGTTTAATATTATCGTCGGAATCGCTCAGCGTTATAAGGGAGGATTTCTTCTTGGATCTAAAGAAAATACGCGATGTGTGTGGAGAAATAACGAAGCAAGTCAATATGATATATAACAATTATACTTACGTTTGTTCCGAATCAGAAGACTGATTGAATAATTCTTGAACACTTTCATTCGAATCATCGCTGTCAAAGTTATAATTTTTCTTGGCTATTGTTTAAAAAGAAATAAAGAATAAAAGATTTTCGGAAAAACAAGACATAATGTAATCTATTTTAATAAATTTTTGACTCAAAAAAAAAATGAAAAGACTGATACCTGTGGCTCTACGAGATGACCGTTGTGGAAGTGGTGAAATACTACCGAAATCGATGTCCTCGCTTTCGTCTGAGTCGTTATCCTTCTTTTTGGATCCTTTTTTGATCGGTTTAAATTGTAACGTTGTTTGTTTTAATCCTGTTTGCAAGAGTAAAAAAATTTATTGTTAAAATATTCGTTGTAATATCCGCTATATGTCATTTATGAATTAAAGTTTATCAACCTTTTTTTGCAGGTTTCTTTTCCATTTTTTCAAAAGAATTTCCAAGTCTTTGTTCGAGGGATTTAGTATTAGATTCGACCAGCGTATCAAATTCGTCTTTTTCCTCCACAGACGTTTGCTCTTTCTTTACCTGAAAAAATTTTCAAAATTTTAATGATATAATCGTGATATGAGTATATAAATAAGACGACAATATAATAATAAATGAATGTAAGATAAATGATAAAAAGAATAAATATATTTTTTTTTAATGGAATTGTAAAAAAATTATCATTTGTGGATAGTAAAAAGAAAATGTTTCATATATAAAATTGTTTTCATTAATTCATGAATTAAAAATTAAAAAACGTACGAATATATTAATAAAAAATATAAATATACACATTTAATAATCTAATTAATTATAAAAATCAGACATAAATTAGATTTCCCTAAAAATAAATGAAGCTAAGCAAAGCTGCTATCAAACACTAATTGTAAGACGGAAAAATAAATATAAATAAAAATAAGAAATACTGTTATATATGTGCTTAATACTTTTGATATGACTTCTTTTTGTAACCTTTATTTATTTCTTATATGGAAATCTGTTCATATAGATAATGTTAAATATATCCCTATTTATATTTTTCTATTAATATTTGTACTTTAAAACTTTGCGAGTATTAAACGTCTTCAACTTTTTTAACGTACAATTTACTATTCGTCAATTTTTTATGAATGAACTTTTAATATCTTTGCGCATGCTTTCTCTTTAGCCATTGACTTATATTTATTGTTTTGCATGTAACTTCTTTATACAAGATTTTTTCTTGGGAAAACCGTTTAAATCGCCAAACTTCAAATATGAATTTAGGATCTCAAAACAAACAAAAATTTTTTTGGACGCTCGCAAACGTTTCGTTCAAGAGAAATTTACTTCTGAAGTTATAGAACTATAGGAATGAATAATGTCGAAATAAGGTTTATCCTCTTTATTGTTTTACAATAATCAAAATTTAAGCATTAAATTTTTTTTTTTTTTTAATGATGACCTCCAATCACAAACTTCTATATATATGAAATGGACCCCGAAATTGTATGGTAGTTCTGCGCATGCGTTTATTCACGAATAAATCCAAAGGAATGCAGTATGGCTGTGTTTTGCATCAACTATTCACATGCTAAACGTATAACATTATGAAAGTGATGTGATTTCATAGCGAAAAATATTGTTTCTTTTGGAAGAAAAAGAGTTCAAGGTAAAGGAAAACGATAAAGATATTGGGAAGACAACTGAATATTAGTAAACATATATAAAAAATGCAATCGTATTCAATTTCATATAAATTAGAATAATAGCTGGATTATGAAAATAAGTATTTAGTGGTTTTAATACTGTTAAATTAGTGTCTGTCTATTTTCTGATCCTGTACTAGACTGCATTAGAACTCTTTTTCTCGCTTTCAATAAATATCAAACATATACCTATCTCACTTTAAGTTCCAAAAAAAAGTGTACACTAGTTCAGCCACAGAAAACAGACCTAGGTTAATGTCAAAATAGTGCGCTAATGTGTGCGCATGTGCAGATTACGTCACGCGGTCATGCGGAACGATTCTCTGCATGCGTATAATATTGCATCAAAATTGGAGACTACTTTTTCAAACAAGTTAGCAGTCTAGTAGTATATATAGAAGTTTGTACTTCCAACGCTATTCCTAACCAATCTTCGGATACTTAATGAATTTTAATCGAAATGCTGCAATATGACTGTTCTTCTTTCATTTTGCAATGGTGCAAAAACTGCATCAGCCCAGAAAATCATATTAAATGATTTTAATTAATTCCCTTAATCAATTTCGGTCGTTGAAATATCATGAAAGAGAATATTGATTTATCCGATAATCTTTTGTTCGGAAAACGCGCGATATAGTCACGGTGAGCAGCATTAGAATTTCCGTTAAAAAACCCATATAAATATACTATATCGGCATATTCATTATTAGAATACCTACAAGGCATGATTATAAGTTTATTCTACAAAAACATTCAACGAATTAATAGTTACAAAGCGAGCTACAACTACGAGCTACAACTACGAATAAAAGTCTGACCTTCGAGCTTCGAAAATAAAAACAAGAGATTCAATTATTCATTCCTACAGTTCTGTATATAACTTCAGAAGTAAATATCTTTTGAAGCGTTTGCGAGCATATGTCGAGAGAAAAATTTTTGTTTTGAAGTCATATGAATTGAATTTTAAGCACAGTATAAACAGTAGTTTACTACAACACTTCATGTCGGCACCTTTGATCTCCATGTCGAGAATCACGTGATTATCCGCCATATTAACATTGAAAAAATCCAAGACTGAATATAGAATATAATGTTCCATAATAATGTAGTCATAATTTGAAAAATTTTACAAAAACTTAAGATTTTTAATAAACAAAATTAATTCGAAAATAACAAAAACTAAGAACAAATATCAAACTTATTTAATAAATAGTAATAAATGAAATATTGTTGTTCTTCTCTGTGTATATATATAT
>NW_017259581.1:1200645-1211640 GCF_001594045.1 Atta colombica | reverse complement strand
TATATATATATATATATATTTGTATGTACATTACTGTCGTCTTGCATTTCATTGGATCCGATCCAAAACAAAAGCTGCGCTGCCATATTTGCGCGAACCCGCATTTTTTCACGAGTGTCCTTACTGGTTATACTATGTTTTAAGTTTGACGGTTTAATCCGAAAACATCCTGTATATATTGGATCGGAGAAAAAGTCCTGCGGAACTTTGTTATAAACTTATATACTTTATTACTAACTTTGTTATAAAATTATGTACAGAATATATTTGTGAAATTTTCGACTATCTGAGAGCTTAAAGTTTTTTCTAAAAGTTTTTAAAAAAATGTTCTTACGATTTTTTATTACCAAGTTTTACATGCGGATAAAAATAAGAGAGCATTCTGATTTTGATTGTTCATAACTCCATTAAAAATCATCGTACCGTAATGAATAAAACAGATTTTTAAAATTGAAACGTTGCTCTATCGAGTGATGTAATTGTCAATTTTTAAAAAATAGAAGATATGTACATTTTTTAGCTAAAAATGTGATATTACTGTTTTTTCCACAAACAACAGCATTATACAATGGTTATAAGGATAGTATCACATTTTAATTCAAATTTCTATATATTACATTTAAAAATATATTTTACATTTAAAAAATGATACTATTCGATAGAGCAATATTTCAGTTTTAAAAATTTGTTTTTTTAATTGCAATACGATGATTTTTAATGGAGTTATGAGCAAAGAATGCTCCTTTTTATTTAACTCGCGAATAACTCAAGAACAAAAAATCGTAGAAATTTTTGAAAAACGATTTTGTAAGGAAACTCCAAACTTTCACGATATAGAGTATAGAGTCGAAAATTTTCGCAATTTTTTGGCATGTGACCCAAAAAGTGAGAAAAAAAATTTCCTTTTTCTTCGTAATTTTCTATATATAAAAATTACAAAACTCACATAAATTTAAAAAAATATAATAATCATTCGAAAGTAGAGATTTCAAACTTTTAAATCCTTTTTTTTTAAATTAAAATTTTTATCATTTTTAACAAAGATATTGTATATATAATTTTTGTGAGCAAACGAAGTATCGCAGAACTTTTCTTCCTATCTAATAAATTAGATAAGACTTACTCTTGATTTCTTTATGCCTTCTTTCTTATCCTTCGATACGATGTCGGCTTTTTCAATCTTTTTCTTCAGTTCAACGTCGATAACAGGAACTATTCGGCGAGTGTCTTCCATCTTAGAGTAGAATTTCGAGGGTGGTTTTTTGATAGTTTGTTTCGTTTTTATTTGTTCCTTCTGCTCCTTGTCTTCGATCTATATAAAAATCGTAAAACAATCAGAAATGAAATTAATTTTCTTTTTTGAAAACAAAACCTTTTTTTTACCTTATTTAATTCAGTTAATAAATTGTCCAGATCCTCTTTCCATAAATCAATCGGCGTGCGAGCTTGCAATCTCTTCAGCTCCGCTATTTTCTCGTCTCGTTGACGCAATAAATCTTCCTTCTTTTCTCTCGTCAGAGACCACATTGTCATTCCGAGAAGGTAATCGAAATTTTCCTTCTCCATTATGCTCGTGGTTGGAGTGGATTCTTCATCGTTTTCTACAATTTCTTCCTATTTATTTAAACAATGAGAATTATTGTTAATGCTGTACATATTACGGAAACGATGGAAAAAGGCTTTTCAAAAAGCAATTATAATCCGAAGTTCTATATTTAACTAAAAATTTTCTGCTTATTTTTGTTAGATAGCAGAGAGTTCTACTAAAATATTTCTTTATGGAAAATGATTGTTTGCCAAAAGATCTTTACGTTATAATGTCTGCATTGGCAATTTTACATACTGTTTTTTTTTATATTAACTTACTTGATCCTCCTCGTGTAGCAGAATAAATAAATTCCAATAAATAATAAAGATTCTTTTGTATTTATACAGGGAATTTTCAAAAAGCAAAAATCTACTTACCAATACTTGCTCCCTATTTTGCGATAGTTTCCAAGATACTACCGGATCCGACTCGTAATTACGTCTGACTAATTCTGCTATCATGTCCTTCTTTTTCTTGTTTTCTATTACTAGAGTGTTATCACATTTTTCGAGGATGAAACGTGCTTGATTCGACAGCTTCGCCGCTTCCGCTTGTAAAATTCCTTCTAGATAATCTTTCCTTTTGTGATAACTTTCCAATCGTACTTTATAAAATCCTTTTAATATCTGTATTGCGCTTTCATATTTATTCAAGCATTGATTTTCATCAAATGCACACTGCACAAAAAATATCGTTGACAAATTTCCGTTTTATTTTCAATTATTAATATTACATCAGTATTTATGATATCTTACCATTGATGTTATGGTCATCGTTGTTTGTAATTTAAATATTTTATGAAGACCATCTCTTTCTAACTCCACTAATTTGTCACGATTCATCATTACTATAAAATGTACTGCTGTATCTGTATTATACTCTTTAAAATCCCTATAATATAATCAATATTCTTGAAATTAACATAAAATTCACACAAATCTTATCATTAATCAATTATATAATATATAATTATATAATTATATAATAATATAATACTTACGTAATGATAGCCGGCGTTTTTTCAGTTCCATGTAACATGGGTTCTAACACAGTTTCCTTGTAAGCTTGTGTCCACGTGCCAATAGGAAGTTCAGTGATTTCTACCTTATCGGGTCCGATCACTGATATCTCTCCGCTTATAACGTAGCGGAAATCCCCACAGCTCTCTACGACACCTTTGAAATTTTTGTAATACGGTTTCTAAACAAAAACATATGACGAAATTCAAGATGAAAATATATCTCGATATTTTTACATTTAGAACTTTTTTGTAATTGTTAAATATAAAGTACATTTAAATTATAAATTTAATTTTTTAGATATTTTTTAATACCATTGGTTTTGGATCCACGCCTTCCATCATTCTTTGTAAATTCTCGATTATTTCTCGAGGATTGTAGTTTGGTATTTTTGTCATCCATCCGGTACCGATGCCATCGGCACCATTTACTAATACCATAGGAATCACAGGTACATAATAAACAGGTTCGATCCTTTGATTATCGTCATATTCGTATTTTAGCAGAGGATCATCATGTTTATGGAATATATACCTTGCCAAAGGACTATAGGATAAAAAAAAAGATAAGTATGCAGAAATATATGTATATAATTTCTTTTTCTGTAAGTATCTATATCTATATAATAATGACAAGTACCTGAGCATCGTGAAAATGTATCTCGGACTGGCAGAATCCTTTCCACCAGCAAGTCTTGTACCGAATTGACCGATGGGCTGTAGCAGATTAATGTTATTGCTACCCACGAAATTCTGCGCGAGATTAACTATGGTCGCCATCAGAGACGTCTCACCGTGATGATAAGCAGAATGTTCGGCAACAGATCCCGCCAATTGCGCGACTTTCACTTCGCGTTTGTCATTGCGTTTTAAACAAGTAAACAATACTTTTCTCTGGCCCGGCTTAAAGCCATCCATCATGTTTGGAATGGATCTCACATTATCATAATTACTGTACAGTACCAATTCGACGTTAACAAAGTCCGAGAAAGAAACATCACGCGTCTCTTTCTCATAGAGATAACGCTCGCCGAGACCAATCTCCTTTCGTCTCTTTGTTTCATTCATGTGATTCATCAGCCAGTCTTTACGTTGATCAACACATTTCTTGCTGAACGCCATGATGATATTTTGATCATCTTGCTCGCCGTCGTATCGGAAGCGTATTCTGTGTCTGCTCATATTTTCGAAGTACTCTTTCGCCTCTTTGGCGGTTGAAGTACCCAAACCTATATAAATTCGAAAAAAGAACTTTTGTTACATTAATCCTATATGCGTAAATATTATAACTGACAATTAATAAAATGAGAAGAAATAGATTTCTGAGTAAACACCTTTGTAGTATTTGATCTTATATGTGTGAAAATTTTCTGTTTCCTTCTTCCACTGCTCGAATTCCGGCAGAGAAAAAAAAGATTTAACTTGACTGCCTTTAGTAGCTTTCACGATAGGCGTAATAAATTCTTCAATGAAGTTTAGTTTCAATAACGATGGCCAGTTGTGGTGAATAAAATTGATCAATAGACCTTTGATATGTGAACCGTCCTTAAAAAAAAAAACCAAATTTAATCGTAAATGTTTGATAGAATATATATATGTAATATCTGTGTGAAAAATTTTACCTGATCTTGATCAGTCATGATCATCATCTTTCCATAGCGCAACGTCTTCATATCTTCCCGAGATTCATATTTTTTCTTATATTGAAGACCAAGGATTTTTATCAAATTGTTAATTTCAGCATTCTCTAAGATCTGTTTATGGGTAGCCTCCCGTACGTTTAACATTTTACCTACGATAAAATATTGGTTAATATTACTATGGCACTAAGATCTTTATTCATTTTATTAAACAAATTCACCTCTCAACGGAAATATGCCATATTTATCTCTGCCTATGGAAGCAATACCGGATACAGCCATTGTTTTCGCTGAATCTCCCTCAGTCAAAATGAGTGTGCATTCCAGTGATTTTGCAGTTCCTGCATCATTGGCATCTTCTAATTTGGGTATACCATGAAGTTTCCTTTGTTTTGATTTAGGACCCAATTTTTCAAGTTGACTGTCAGCTTTAAATTTCGCCCAAGTTAATACCGCTTCCACAACACCAATTTTCGTGAGCTACAATCACATTGAAAAGAGTGGTCAAACATGTACAGACAAATGAACTTCGATAAAAATATTTGCACTTACCGAAGTGATAAACTTATCAGTTAGTACGCATTTAGATCCAAAACTTTTCGGCTGCAAAGTCATATTCTCTTTGGTTTGCGAGTCAAAGGTAGGATTGTTAATGAGACAGTTAACAAAGATCCACATGTGATTTTTAATTTGAAACGGTTTAATGGCTACACCAGCTTTATTCTTCTTTTTTAACGTTTCGATTAATTGTTTGACTATTAACTCCGTCACGTGATCGACGTGCCTGCCACCCTATCGATATTCGGCAAATTTACATATTTGGAACAATTTTATATCTCATAGGAAATTACTGTACACAACTATTTATCTTACCTTTGTTGTTGCGATACTATTTACAAAGGACATTTGCTGATATCCTTTATCAGACAAAGTGAGAGCTACTTCCCAACGTGGACCACAATTTTCATACACAATTTTTAACGGATTACCAATATCGTCTTCTTTTCCTTTGATATAAAAATCGACGTAATCCTTAAAATTCTTTACTGGTACACGGCTTCCATTCAGAAAAACCTTAACACCCTTCGTAGAAGCAGCTACATCATATGCTCTTCGAGACATTAAAGATACGATATCGTCATCGAGAGATTGCATCTTAAACTTTGACAAATCTGGCGAAAAAGTAACTTTCGTGAAATCTTCTCCGAAATATTCTTTAATTCTAGGTTCGCTAGCTTTTCCCATATTATCACCCCATGTCTGTAAAAGAGAAGAATATTAATGTACCGATAGAATTAAAGATTAAGATATCAATGTATTTTGCACTCACTTGTTTTAAACATTTCTTATATTCCTTTGTCGCGGTCTCAACAGTAAAACGATGACTAAAAATATTACACAACTTGGCACCATAACCATTTCTGCCACCGGTTACTTTCTCCTCTTCATCATCATAATTTGACGATGTCAGAAGATGACCAAATATCATGGTAGGGACATACATGTTCTCTTCCTTGTGTATTACTACGGGAATGCCTTTGCCGTTGTTCCATACAGAAATAGTGTTGTTCTCCCTATAACACAGTGTTTAATTGACCATATGTATTTACATTTGACAATTTATGTTAATTTTTATTATTAGTATTTAATTGACAATTTATATTAAGTTTTTGAGAAGTGTGCTTTTTAAACGACTCACGAATCGATATCAATCTTGATCATATCCATTTTAGGATCACGTTGTTTGTTGTCAGCAGCATTTACTAAGATTTCATCAAAAATTTTATACAATCCAGGAACATATTTTATATCCTTCTGCACCATCATTTCTTTCTCCTTGTCAAAGACCCACATCATTTCTGTTATTGTCTCCACAGATCCAATGTAGGTATCTGGACGCAGTAGGATATGTTCCAATTGAGACTTCTTTTGATAGATGCCTTCAATGGTTTTTTGTTTGGTAACCGACTTACTATTGCCGGCTCCATTTGCCACGGCTGTACTCATTTTGGTACGATGTATTTTTAGATATCTATGGATCAATGAAATAAATATTACGCATAAAGATCTATATAGAAGCCAACTCTTACTATGAGAAACTAGAATACAAAGATTGTATTTGTTTTGGCGCTCAAATATTTTATCCTTGTTGTTTGTTTATATAAACAAGCGCGTTATGACTTAAATAAATGGCAACTGAAGCATATTGTAAACAGCTCTGCTTTTGTGAAACCATTTTTAGGCGAATTAAATTAAACTGTTAGTCTCCATAAGTCTATTCTTTTCAGCTAAACTCTGCATGATTCATCTCTTTTGTCTCTTTTCTCCAACATGGAAAGAATATGAGGAAATAAGATGATGTGTAAGAAATTTAACTAAAAAAAACAGGACTAAAACTAGTGGCACATGATACTTGTTTTTTTGCAGGATTGCTAGTTGGATTAAATTCTTGCCACTGTTGAGCACCCAATAATATCACAGCCAACAAGATTTTAATCCAGCTAGAAATCCAGCAGGAAAACAAGCATCATGTGCCATCTAACAGTGAATTCGATCACTCAAACTACACTGATTAGTGCACATTAAAGACTATTTCATATACTTGTAAAATATTTACATGCAATGACATAATTTAATCAACTTTTAACAGTGAAATAATATTAGGAGTGTGATTTAGTTTTGAGAGTTTTACAAAAAAATGGCATTAATATCAGTGTTATTGAAGACATTTCAATCATAGCTATTATTTCTTAATGCTTTAATATTACTTCATGATATGATATTTAGTCATTTACTAACAATAGATGCAGTAAACATCGCGTTTATACCACTTTAAAAATGAAGTTTCCTAAAAAATATTTTCGACATTTGCGTTTTAAAATTAAAAACTATAAAGGCTCAGCGAACTATTCAATTCAATACAATTGTGTAAGGACTAAATGAGCATGTTTGTGCAAAAAAATATATATTATTACAATTGTAAAAGTCTTCCAAACGTTTCGGTTCTCAATGGAATTTCTTTCAGAAGCATATATTCCAATTATAGATGTATTATCTAATAAGTGACAGTATTGTGTTCCTCCGTCCTGATTGGTTCATCGCCTCTTTATATTTGTTGTTCTATCTTTGTCTTTTCCATTGCCTTCGTATCATTCCGAATTTGTTAGTCTGTCGACATGTAAACGTTCGTCCTGTCGGGCCGGCAATTCTAAAAAAATTTAAAGATAAAAAATTAAAAGTTTTAATTCTTTTCCATTGTTTTAATTCCTGTGTATTTTGTATCCTTGTAATCAATACCGTCAGAATTGCAATAGAATATTTATTCGATTTGGAAGCACATTCTTAATGCATTCTGGCTTGAAGTTTTTGTGACAAGTTTTATGTAATCTACAATGCGTAACAGATGAAATATTGTAAGAACACATGAAATGTAAGTGTTGTATCCACCAAGATGGTTCCATCGAGAATCGAAACGTTTGGAAGACTTTTATAATTGTAACAATATATATTTTATTGCACAGACAACATACTTGATTCATTTAACCTTATACGAATTGTAATACGGTGCTTTTGTTTTTAATTATCAGAAGAAAATGGCGATTGAAAGTTATAGGACTCTGATAGAAACTTATAATGATGTTGCTCCATCAATTAAGTAAATATTTGTTCTGTCAATTAAACAATGGTCATTTCAATGTTAACGACAAAAACTTAAAAATGCAGATTTGCAAGCATTATTAGACAAAATTCAGCACAATCCATCAGAATTTGCCAGAAAATTAAATGTTAATCGTATAACAGTTATTAAACGTTTACATGATGTTATTTAAATAAACAGTTTATGAGAAAAACTTTCAAAACTAAATCATATTCCTAATACATGTATATTCTGTTAAATAACATAACAATATCATTATTAGATATTTAACTCTAGCTGTACACACACTTGTTTTTTGCACCCTAGATATACATACTAGGAACCCCATATTTATTATCGTAATTTCTATTAAAATGCATATTTCAATTAATTTTTTTTCAATCGATGGAGAATTGATTAAGAAAGCCTATAATATATAAAAGTCGATAGAATTAAGGAATTTCGAGCTATATAGGTTCAAAAAAAAAGAAAAATTTAGAAATGCGGAAAAAAATCTCGATTTCAAAAGTTGTGCTGGGAACCCCAGTGTGTATAGCTAGGGTTAATTATTTAAAATATTTATATATCTTTACATTTAATTTCAACTGTTAATTTTATGTACAGCAGCTTTTAGTGTGTACTAATCTAAGTCTGTTTTCTGTGATTGAATTAATGTACACTTTTGGAATTTAACTTGCATTAGATTAAATCAGACTATGCATTGAAAATTGAGATTGAAAAATTGAAATTTGACCAATCTAAACAATAGGAGCTAAAATTCCTTTGTCTTCATTAAATTTCAATCAACAATCTTTAATGCATAGTCTGATTCCTTACACTAGAACTCTCTTTCTCGCTTTAGATAAATATCAAATGTATATCTTATGTAAGATAGGTATATATTTGATATTTGTCTAAAACAAGAGAATTCTAGAACAATCTAATACAGGAACAGAAAACAGACCACTACCTAATGCATAACCGAATTCGTTTTATAATTGTGCTTTATTAATTTGAGATCCGATTTAGAGGCAGACGTCAGAGAAACGTTTTTTTCCTTCTGTCAGCGATAGAAACTATTATCGCAGGTGGAGGCATCCACGTTGCAAGGAACTTTAAAAAAAATGGCGGGAAAGAGCCGTCATCTAATTGGCGCGGTTTTGAGAGAACGACGATGTCGTTTATCAGAACGGGAACACCTGTCCTTCATCCCTCGTTACTCGCGAAGGTTTCACGGATCCGCGAACAGGAGTTCGACAATATGAACAACCGGGTGGCGAACGTTGCGTACCTTCAGTAATCGCGCCTCGGCGTCGAGAATATGTTGCTCGCTGCTTGGCGTCGGTTGTTTCTAAAACCACAGGACCTCCATTTCGGGTCCGTAAGCGATAATAATTGGCATATCACAGGCATGCGGAGCAGCTATCTCGCTGAACGCGTTGCCAAACCGACTGTTTCACTCGCGCCGACAATTAGTTACATGCACTGAACGAAGTATTCATCAACATACACCACAAACACTACACAATCAACACTTTCGCGTTTACACCGCGTCGTCCGCGTTCCGCTGCTCACTTCGCGCTACTTGACTTCCCTCCGAGAACAATGCTGCCAATACTGTCGCGTGTAATTTTCTGCCCACATTCCAGGCTGTATTCGTTTTGGCACTCATAATGCTTGTGAGCTAAAGCCTAGTGTACCTTCCAACAAACGACACAAATGACACAATGGATTATTACATACTTGTTGTTTGCCAATATTAAACAAAGACATGATCACTGTGTCGCATTGTGTCGCTTATTGGAAGGCACACCTAAGGTTTGTTCGCGTTGCATGCTTCAATGTGCTCCAATACGCTCATCATAGCTTCTACTCACTCCAATGCGCTCATTAAAGCGAGTAGGAACAATGGTAGGAGCATGTTGGAGCATGCGACGCGGACAAACCTCTAGATACCAAAGCACCGCAGGTTCTCCATTTTAGATTTACTAACCATACGCTACATCAATAATGCTACACGTTTATTGGACTACAAACAATTAAAGCGAAATGGCGATCGAAATAACCAATAGGAAGGCTGTCGGCATTTCGGCTCAGATAAAAGGAATTCTACTTTGGTATCTAGAGTTTTATTGTGAGCATCAATTGTTCTTATTTAATATTTAATAAGTAATAAGGAAAATGATGCTTAAAGCGTTGTGAACGCCAGAGCGAACACAGTCTCAATCACACATCCGTTTGATCACATAAAGTTCATGGATTATTTTCAAAATTTCTAGGGATTCTTTTATAAGAAAATGAGAGATAGGCTTTAAACATAATAGGCACAGGCAAGAGACACAAGGAACAGGGAATAACGAGCTGTCCAATCAGAGCTCTGGGATGTAATATCGAACTTACATACCAGAGCTCTGATTGGATGACTTATTATACCCTATTGCCTCTATATATATCTTCAACAAACCTTCCACAAACACCTGTGCACAATGATATTTTCGTGATATATCGATAATATATCATCTTAAGAATGATATTTATGCTTTTTTGTCGTACGACAAATTTTTCAAGTCTGTTGATTGGCTGTGGGAGAGAGAGATCCGAGGATTCTTTGTTCTGTGCACATTTGTCATATTACAAAAACGCACAAATGAAATAGCACTCTTAAGTAATATATACTCGATTTATACTTCGATCTTAAGGACGTTCTCCGACTGCAGTTATGCTCAATCTAATGAGCACATTAGTGCTCACCATTATGAAAATTTTTATAAAAATTTATTTCACTTTTATATAATATAAGATATTCCATAAATATTAATGTGTTTATACAAGTTTTTTTATACAATATAAAATGCCTCCCATCTTCGTTACTGTCGGTTGAAAAAATAGCGATTTTACTTATTGTGTTATTTATTTTGCTTAATGATTTCTTAAAAATGAATACCGGAAGTCATATTCGGACAAATTTCGTATTATTCCTTGTGATATCAAGTTTTATATGTCATTGTTTCAAAAAATTGTTAAAAAAATTTTTTTACAATGAATAAAAAAACCACTTTCAAATAAGCTTTAGATAGGAGTATATATATATATATATATATATATCCTATGT
>NW_017259581.1:1176165-1200586 GCF_001594045.1 Atta colombica | reverse complement strand
TATATATATATATATATTAAATGCTTCAACTTTGAAGTGGAATATTTCGATTTTTAATCCCGCTCCGAGTATTGAGTTTTAAAGCACATATGTTCAGGACACTAGAACAAATTTATTCTATAAGTTTCAGAAAAATCTAAAGAAAATGGATTTTTTTGGAGACCATCCTTAAGCGGAGAGCACAGACTCTTACATAACACATAAAATGAGGCATAAGAAAATCAATCAATCAGAATTCTTTATTTCACGGAAAGGAAGGAAATAAAACACTTTGATTGGTTCATTTTCTTATGTCTCATGTATTATGGATTAGGCGAGAGTCTGTGCTCCCCGCTTTAATCCTAAAATTCTAAAATTCAGCTAATAAGACTGCCAGTCTTAATTAATCCTAACTGAAATCTGTATTCCATATTGGTTAAATTTTAGGATTTTAGGATTAAGACCGAAGCATAACCCAGATAATGGTCTAGTTTCTACCAAGGATTTAATCCGGATCAGAATGTAAGAACCAACCAATTATAATTGAATATTCCTCTGTTACAGTTGAATGACAAGGGAATGCTCAACTGTAGTTGATTAATTCTTATATTCTGATCTGGTTTAAACCCTCGATAGAAACTAGGTCAATCTCATTGAAGCAATGAGAAATAACTAAGAACAAGCCGATGTAGAGTGTGCAGTCGAACTGCGTGCAAGTGCAAACAAAAGTGAACAAGTTTACTTGGTATTAACCAATTACATTATCAGTATTCTAGTAAATTTGCTCACTTTTGTAATTTTCACTTCGTTTCAAGATACAGAATCGATCTCCTGTAGTTTAATTACAGCTTTTGGCTGGTATTTATAAGCCACTATTTATAAAAAATAATTTATTTTTAAGGTCATCTTATGCATGGTCTATAATGGGCAGTAGTGGATTAAAGAGTAGGTATAAAAATCGGCCAACCATAAGTGAGAAAAATGTGAGAAAAACTACTGTTATTGCCCATTGTAAACCATTAAGTAATGTCTTAAGATACTAATACGGCTTCCTGATTGGTTTACGACATCTTAAGACTATACTTAAGATGAGCTTGAATATAAGAACAGACTGTGAACACTGACCATAGTCAGCCCTTATATTTAAGATGCTTTTAAGCATGATCTTGAGATGTTATAATCTAATTACATGTTGGTTTATAGGCTGATATCATGAATCAATTAGAAAGCTGTATTAGCACCTCAAGTCTAAAAAAAATGACTATGAATATCATCTGTATACTGAATATTCCGTTCTTATTTTTTAAGATCGTCTTAAGTGGCTTATAACATTTTAAGACTATGGTCAAAATCTCGCTAAATGTTTTGAAGCGTTTGATTAACCAATTAAAAGGAAGAATTTTATAAATTGATCAATCAAAAAACGCTCAAAATATTTGTAGCATCGCGTTGACCGTATGCTATCTCAAATATAAGGATCGATTATGAATATCGGTGATTGGCTTATAAGGCCTTATTTTAAAATTGTACTTAAGATAGTCTTAAATATAAGAACAGACTGAATCGTATTAGCAATTACTTTAGATGATGGTAAAATAAGGCTACGACTAACTGCCCTTGGAACAAATAAAAGATTTGTTCATGTTGCTTGAAATCTCTTAATTAAAATGTTTGCACTCAAAATAAGACAAATATATATTCAGACGTTAAAAAGAAAGTGAAATACTGAGTGTAAAAAGTGCTAGTAAACAAACCTGAATATATATTCGAGCGTTGAAAAAAGAAAAGTAAAAATTCTGAATGCAAACAGTGCAAGAAATAAATTTGTTCGTGTTATTTAAAATCCTCAAAAGTTTTTTACTTTCAAAAGTTTTGAAATATATAATCGAGTGTAAAGAAAGAGAAAGATGTTGAGTGAAAAAGATGTAAGCAACGCGAACAGATCTAATGCGAACAAAGGATAGAATGTATATCTTGAAATAAGACGAAAAAAATGAGCAGATATAAAAATATTTATAATTTCGTTGGTCAATAACTAGCGACTTTGCTCACTTTTATACTTTTCACTTCAAGCTACATAATCGATATAATTATGTTCAACACAAATTTTATTTCCTACCACTTCGCATGAAATTTTGACTGGAAAAACAATCGCGAAACAAGAATCAGAGTCTAAAATAGTTGAAAGACCAAATATTAATTTTTTTTTTAATTTAATTGTTTAATATCCAATAAAAATCGGTTCTAATTTGTTATTTCTCAGATAACAAAAAGTTAATATTTCTATCCGTGTCAATAAAATACTGCAGATTCGTTCGACAAATTAATTGTTTCATCATCACAAAAATAAACTTCCCGATCTCTAAGTGTAATGGGATAAGGTACTAGGTTTATATAAATGGGAATAATTCTGGATGCGCAATTCCTCAATAACGACGCATTTTTCTGACGAGGCACGTGTTGTCGTGCTTACATTGTATCTTTATACAACTATTCTTATTCCATTATCTATCATACGGCAACGTTACTTTTTTTTTGCAAGATTGTTATACTGTTGGATACTTCACTTTTGTTCGGTATTACATTCAAAAATCTGTCGGTGATTTTATATGCTTGCTTTTCTACCGTGAACATACTATTAAAAAGGAGAAAAAACGACATAAGCTCGCACTACAAACGGCAGAAAGGAAAGCATATAATCGCGGAATAATATAAATCGGAGTTAAATACAAAATGAAATCTCTACTGCTGTCGCCGGTCTCATGGTTTTCGGTGATTGATTTCGTAGCAGCAGTTGTCCACATTGTTGAAAAATTGTCGATATTCTTGCTAGGAGGAGCGCGACTTAATGGAATGATGATTGGACGAATGAAGAGATCGGTAGTAGTGAGGAAGAGTACCTGTGAAAAAAAATTAGTAGTCTACGTTGTGTATATGTATGCCGTGTATTTGTAAATTACAAATCAGGTTTTATGTAAAATATATATTCATTGACATCTGTCAACAAAAAGAGAGCTGAAGTAACAAAAACTAGGACATTTAATTTAAATTAATGTTCTACAAAAATATAATAAACATTGATAATGATTAATATTAACGAAGGTAAAACAACATTGAGAGAGTTTGCCGCTAGAAATATCTTAAAGCAACGACGCAAAAAAGATCAAGATTCGATTATGCGGCAACTCACCAGCGGTTACAACGCGAATTGCACAGCGTTCGCGAATGAGGATTTTCGTTAGTACGGCTGATGCCTCTGATTTTGGCGACCACCACCTCCTCTTTGTTTGCCACCATAGCCGGAGCCACCTGAAACAATGTCGACACTGTACCATTAATTTTTTTACCTTTATAGCATAAGTATGTAGCTACAAATATAATTGTACAAATTAATAACGTAGAACAGATCGAAACTCTTATAATATGACGCACGCACATCTCGATAAGAATACACTACGCTACTAACAACAATGAAGTACTACGAAAAAAGATATTACTACTGACAATAATGTAAGAACAAAGAGGCTACAGGCTAAGGTAGTAAGCTGCATACTACTCCATATCCTTCCTTTTGATATGCATCTCTCTAAGGTTCTAGTAATTTTTTCACCATCCTTTTTTTTGTTATTTTGATATACAACAATGATTAAGCAACACGAATTTGTAAGCAAAAATGACTAAAGCAAAGTAAATAAAGTTTTCTATTTTGACACTTCTACAATCAAAATTAATCGAAATTTAGATTATATTTATTAAATTGTATTATATTTATTAGATTGTAAGTTTGGGGATTAAATTGCTCTCATTGCAATCACAATGGGTTACAAGGATGGGTGCAATTCTAGCGGTGGTAAAGCTAAATGTAAAAGAGAGAAAGAGAGAGCAAAATAATGGGTAGTAAAATATATCAAGGAACGCTGTAATGCGTACCTTTACCGCGTACACCACCGCGCCCGCCCGCGTAGCCACCTTCGTAATTACCACCGCCATAGCCATAGCCATCTGCGTTTCATGAAACACATGGTACAATGGAGTCAGTATCCGCACGTACCATTGAGATTTCATTGCAAGAAGTAAAAAAAGAAAATATTAACATCGACTATACAAAAAAAAAACCAATTCGAATGAGAATTCTAGTCCTAGAAGAATGTTGCAAAGATACCCTCCGATCGCCAGGATACTGACCATTTCATTGACAGAAAGTACCCCACCCTGGGACATTACTTATAAATTCAAATTTAATTTACTATATATCTGCTATGTGAAAAAGAACAAAAGATAATCACCACCATATCCGCTGTAATCATAACCACCGTAACCTCCGTAACCGCCGCCGTAGTAATCGTATCCCCCGTAACCGTCGTACCCACCGCCGTAGCCACCTTGGCCGTAGCCACCGCCATAACCGCCTCCGTAGCCCTGTCCCCATCCACCTTGTCCTCCGAATCCGCGACCTCGACCGCCACGAGCTCCTCTTCCTCTACCCATCATTCCGCCACGCATTCCACCCATTCCATCCAATTTAGGTGTTGCCTTTTTTACATCCACCTGTTAAACAAGATCAAAATGGATCAAAAAAATTGTGTTTGTTGATTTCTGAATAATAAAAAAGTTGAATTTTAAATTTAATAACTCCTTTTTACTGTAGATAAAAATTCAATTTTACTGTAGATAAAACTTACAGCTTTCCCATTGATAGTCTGTTTGGGTGTCTTAAGAAGTTCGTTGACTACTTGCTCAGATTCAAATGTAATAAAGCAGAAACCTTTCCTTTGGTTCTTTGTCTTATCAAATGGCATCTCTACCTCGACAATCTGGAAGAGAAATGTGCAATAATTTCTTTTTCTTTCGACTTATTCTTTGTATTCGTTTCCAAGTAAAAAATATTTACGTTTCCAAATTGTGAGAAGAAGTTCTTGATGTCGTCATCAGACAATTCCGTTGAAAGACCACCGACGAAGATCTTTCCATGCCTAGCTTTCGCTTTCTTGGGGTCAACTTTTTTGTTGTTAATGACATGATCGCCAGCTGACATAATCTACAAGAAATTAGATTAAAAACAATAATATATATAAAACAATAAACATAATGTCAATCAGAGCCATGCACAAGGTGAAATATTATAATTAAATTTTATTAGTATAATATAATAATTATTATAAACGTTTCGGATCCATTTCAATATAACAAAAAAATTAATTACAGAAATAGAATTTAAAAATAGTCATCAAATAAAACAGAACGGGAGTAATCTGCGATCAGATGTAATGTAATTTCTTGCAAATGTAATTATGTTAAGCGTTTATTTATTGAATTTCCAAATTGATTTGAAGAGTATAAAATATAAAATATTAAAAATTATATACAATTTTAGAAGAGAATAGAGCTTTAATTCTGACAAATTGACTTACATGATTACGTCAAGGCAAGTCTTTCTGGTTCGCACTCAAGTGCGTGTGAAAGTCATGATAAAAATCATGATATATATAAACAAAAGTAAAGAGAGGGAAACATCAAGTCCTTGTAAATAAATTTAAATAGAGTGGATCAATAAATTCCGTGTCACTTTTAATGTTCAAACCGTTAATTCATTTATTAATAAAAATCATTTCTGAGGTCAATTTAAAAAAAAAAAATTTTCTTCGTCTAAAATTTTAACATTCTCCCAATTAAACTCATGAGAAAATTTTAGTCTGTGTTCAGTAATAAGAATATTGTGTTGTTTTCCAATTTATATTAACGAACACAAAAATCATAACAGTGTAATCATGGATTACTCCAGTTCAATTTTACGGTTTTATTTGACAACTACTTAGTATTGAATTCTATTTCTGTAATTAATTTCTTTGTTATATTGAAAAGGATCCGAAACGTCTATAATTATTGTATTATATTGATAGAATTTAATTAGACGCGTTCATTTTGTTCGACTCATCGGCATTATGTTTTACTGATTTATTTCTTTAGAGCCCTTCTATCTTTAATTTGTAATATATATATATTTTTTCTATATATATTCATAATACTTTTTTCATTTTAACAGATTAAAAAAAAATTTTTTCAATTACCTTATCGAGAGCTTCGGCCTTTGCAAAAACAATGAAGGCAAAACCTCTCGATCTTCCTGTGTTAGGATCTGTTTTAACATTAATACTCTCAATGTCACCATAAGTGCTAAAATGTTCCCTTAATTCCTCTGAAATAGATAAAAGATATTCGTGACAGATTTCCGGATAAAACACAATCTATCGACGATTGGAAATTATTAAATATAAGAATACTCACTGTCAGTAGTTTCCCAGCTCAAGCCACCGACAAATAATTTTCTGTAAACAATAAACAGAAATAAAAATTTTAAGCAAATGTAATTAGAGAATAATATGTTTGCCGCCCTAACTTTCAACCGCTATATCGCGGTGTTATGATAATTGTAGTAATATTATTTTAATTGAATTTATATAGGCACATAATATTAAAAAGTAAACGAAAGAGAGAAATAGGAATTGAATGTGCCTGTATCAATCATCCTGATTACTTCCGGTCAACCTGCAAAGCAATGGAACTAATTTATTTTACCAAAGAACAAAGATTTTTTAAGAGATATTAAACTAATTGCTTCTAATGAATTTAATATTGATTTAATGTCATTCCTGTGCAAATTAAAATTGTACTACAATTTAATAGAATGTAATTGATGGATGATCCATGATGCTATCTGGAAAAGGCACTGCAAAAAATTTTGTTGTATTTAACAAGTATGATAATAGCTATTTCTAATAGGGAATAGGAATTCCAATTGCAGCAATACACAATGTAGGTGTTGTCCTACATATAGATTTGGAAAAATAAACGTTCCTTGCGTATGAGACTAAACAAGATTCGTTATACTGATATGAATAAAAGGTAAAAGTTACAAAATACCATATTCCTAGAACAAATGAACTTTTATCAAGATAAATGTATGTTATTGTACAAATTACATATACAGTTGCTACGCGATAGCGTAGTAAAATTGAAGTTACGAAGAGTCGGCGGCTTTGCACACCACACAGCTCGATTTGAACACCATATATAACAAGTTTTATATAACAAGTGAACAAGTGAAAAGTATTAAAGGAAAAGTTTTAGAAAAAAAGTACATATGCATAAATATATTATATGTGTATATGTGTGAGTGTAGTAGAAAAAAACGCATCAAAAAAAGTAAAGTACTGTTACGATGATCCAAATAAGCTACAACTCCAGTTGAGATACTGCTGCCCCTAAAGAAAATACAAATAACTTCTCTAAAGTTACAATTAAATCCCGATTATTAATTGACCCAAATTAGTAGCATGTGGTAGATCGACTGCAACTCTATATTGGAAAGCTAAAAATTAATTTCCACATTACAACAGATTAAGATTGGTCACTGCACGATTTTGCTTTAAGTTCTTATCTCTTATTTTTTGTTATTTTTTTTATTGGAGTTCTTTTTAAACAATATTATTATGCATTACATCAGACACTTGTACATATAAGGATATTTTATCTTACAATTCGTCAAGAAGGCTTACATTACATACGACTGACTTGTCTTGAGTCTCGAGATACATTTTTCATACTTTTTTTTCACATTCAAATAACAAGCTGCAATATGTACACATTTTGCTGTTTTTATCTTTTCCTTAACTTTTTTCCCAGCGATGTTAAGTCTGTACTTATATATGTTTATTGAGATATATATATATATATATACATTATGTCGTTTTCATATCATCTATTGCTGATGATAAATACCATGGGTACCAGTCTCTCGCCGGTATCTGTTGTCAGGTCAGGTCACAGTTAGCCAGTTGCAAGCAGCCCGCCATAATCGCACTGGGACGTTTTAGCCACCTGCAGACCAAGTCACAGAAACTGCGTTAATGGCGTTCCGGAGCCTATTGGAGATGTTTGCATTGATCCTAGTGTCTCTGTGCATTTGCTCATGCCCAAATAATCCAAATATCACTCGAATCAGCGGAAATTACTCTACTCTGTATTATCCAGCAGGCAAGTGTGTGTCGCTGCGACACACGTATTTGATCTCAAGTAACATTTAACTCGATTTGACTCCAGGTACTTTCGTGTCGTGACGTAACATGATGGACTTGAGAACTCGATGCTCGACTGTTCACAATAATTCCGACCCCAAAGCTCATTCACGAAGCCTCACAGTTCAATTCAGAGAGATCCCACACAAGCATTGGACGGATTTGTCAATCGTTTTCGAGCAATTGACTAATCTGAATTTGACCGTAAACTGTACTGTGAATAAGGAAAGGATGACTCGTAACTTGTTCGAATGTGGATTTTCAAAATTATATTCTATAAAAAAAAATAGAAATACAAATACAAATGTCATTTCTTAGAGAGTATATTATAAGTAGATCTACATATACATACAAACTTTATCAATGATGAAATTGTGACTGCCCTCCATTAATTATAGGACTAGAAGAAAGTTTAAATCGGCTAAGTGAGAACAGAAAGAAAAAATTTACAAAAAAAGTTAGAAAGCTTGAAAAAAAAACAACAGATGGACACATACCTCATAATAAATAACACATGTGTAAAATTGTAATCACAGCATAGTAATGAATATAAAATTACATATTTACCTTATCTTTATTTGACTAAGCAATATATTTCAAACAGATTTACTACGAGTGCATAAGGTATCGGTAGGATGCAATAAAATTGTTCAATTGTATAAAAATTCACATTTTTTTTTTTAATATTTCTGTATATAAAAATATTTAACTTGTAAACAATTTCTTTGATAAATAGGGTACCGAGCTGCAAAGTGACGTCAGATCTGTCGTGCCCGCGTACTCTTTGCGTTTCAAACGACGCGAGCATTGAAGTGGAGCATTGAACGACGTTATCACGTAATGAAGAGGGGAAGAGGAGGAGGAAACAGAGAAGAAAGAAATAAAGCGGCAAAAAAAAATCAAACGTAAGTCAACAGAGTAAGTCTGAGAACAACGTGCGAAACATGCGACGCGAAGGAGTCTTTTTTGCTATCGAGTTGGCCGGTCGGTGCGACGCGACGCGAGAGAGAGAGAGAGAGAGAGAAAAAAAAGACGCGTCCGAGCTATCACAATAACGTAATTCCGCCGTATTCGCGAGGGACGCCGGGGAGCAAAAAGAAATGCATCGGCGAATGCGTCGCGGCGAAGCGATGCGAGATGATCGCGCGAGCGAGCGATCGGCGAGCGAAGGGCGACCGATGCGCGTGGATTACATTTCGTCTCAAATCGGCTCATCGCCATCTTGTCCGTGCCGTGTCGGAAGCGGGACCCGCCGCAAGAGACGCCGACTGAATTCGCGGGAAACCGCCTCGGCGGGACGCAAACGCCGATCGAAATCATTTACCATTACCGGGACTACCGAGGGACACTGGACGCCGCGAATTATGCCTGATCACGCGGCCGGATCTTACCGGAGTTTCTCAGTAGATTGATAAAGGAATATGGAAAAAGTCTTACCTGTCCTCCTGTGAATCCTGGCCATTCTCCACGGCGTCCCCGCCGCCACCGCCGGTACCACTCTCAGCCTCGCCGTTCTTCTCAAAATTTTGCTCCGCTACGTCATCACTGAAGTCCTTGTTCTCTTGCTGATCAGCCATTGTTTATAGTCGCGTTTTATGCACTCGTGTCAATGATACAAGGGAAGATCGAGAATACAGAAATTAATCACAATCGCACTTATATCGGAGGACGACTTCGGCGAGATGGATCCACGGCCAAGGGAAACGGAGTGAAGTGAGAGACAATAAATGAAATGCTCGCGTCAATTTTCGGAACGCCGAACCGACCTGCTCTCTGTCGGGAGAGACGCGAAAATCGTTGGACAAATTCGAATTTCGATCAATCGGAATCTGTCGAAGTTTAATATCGATGTTATGAAACTGTCAATTATAGCCATTCCTCTGAAGAATGGAATAATGTGATTGATCAGTTTCATACATCAATGTTAACTTCGATGTGAATCGAAACCATGTAAACATAAATTTTATAATTTATCAATTTATGCCTTAATTTGTAAGAATTGATTAATCACGGTCGAGGGAAATAACGACTATGATTAAGCGACTATGATAAAGGTTTAAAGCGTTTTTTGATTGGTTAATTTCTAAAATTCTTTCTTCTGATTGATCAATCAAAGCATTTGAAGCGAGACTTTGATCACAGCTAAAATTGATAAAATAATTAATTTTTACCATTTATTTAATATGAAAAAAAATTTATATTACGGACAATAATAATAATATTATATAATATAGCTAGGAATTTCACAATAAATACTTCCGCTATTAAATTAATTAGCAATTAGATTAGCGCACGTTGATACTTTCAACAAAATGGCTGACTCGCTTTTCCTCTTCAATTGGGAAGCGCGCCGTAAGATAACGCTACCAGCGCTGTCAAGAATTCGCCGATGAAGGTTTTGTTGATCCCCTCCCCTTCTCGTGGTCGGCATCTGGTCTCGCGCGATGATTAGATTAATTAGATCGTACGGTTAGAATTGTCTAGTTTGTAGGAATTGACTGACTTATATTTGTTATTATGGCTTCCTTGGTTGCGGATTACGGGACTTCTTCCGGTTCGGACGGCGAGACGGATGACAACGTTTCGGATAATGCGTAAGTTTGGGACGTTGCGTAAAAGCCGCCCTCCGAATTCCGATTGCATCCTACTTTCTTTTTTTTTCCGCAATCATTGAGTGCGCGGTTCCGCTCCAGTTTAATCTTCCGCGAAAAACACAATGCTGACAAACATTTCTGCCTAACGTGAGGCTGGCAGAATCTGTCACATTACAAAATGAGAATTGAATTTGACAGATCCTACAAACGCAAAACTTGACATATTGGATGCTTTCCATCAAAAGATGCAATTATCTAGTTTTTATTTATTTCTCACTTTCGTCAAATATCAAGCATATACTTATTTTACTTTGGGTTCAAAAAATGTATACTACTTCAGCTGTAGAAAACAGACCTATAATAACAAAGTGATAATTTCATTTTTATTAATATTGATAAATAATATGGATATTTACTTCTATCAATGTAGAATAATTTCAAGTTTAATTTCGAGTCAACCTATTTTTTACTTTCTTCTAATTCTAGAATAAGAATTAGTTATAGCGAATTCGATTTGACGCACTCAGTGCGTACTGGTGCATAGTAAAGTTATCGTACATAAAATAACATAAAGATATGTTTGTATAAATAAACATTATATATAAATATATAAATTGATTAAATCTTAAAATGATCTTATATATTTTATTATAATATTATTATAATAAAATACAATTATAATACTATTAGGTAAAAGATGTATTTCATAATTCGAAATATTTGCATTTCATTTTTATACTTAAATTAAATTAGTATATAATGGGTTTAATATGTACCAGTGCGTACTAGTGCTAATTGAATTTATTCATTAGAGAGAGATAGAGTAAAGAGATAGAGTTTAACCCAAGAGAAAAGTTAAAGTTAATCTACATTGATACAAATAAGCTGTAATTATTCACTGTGTCACACTGTGTTATCTTATATATGTTTATATATATTATGTTTAATAGATATCTCTTGCTGGAAATACCTATTTATTTTTTTGATACAATTCATATTCTTTGTTTTCTATTTCTTACTTTTTACAATTTTTTCTTATTTTTTTCCTTTTTTGCAACTGTTTTACTGATGTTTCTTGTCTCTTCTGAAACTTATTAACTTTTATTTCGAATCACAAAGAACAAAGAAACTGGATAAAAAATAAAAAGGCAAGAGGTAAAAAGTGATAATAGCAAGAAACAGGAAGTACATAATAGATCAGGCTTAAAGATTACACTTCTTAATATTATTGTCAATATTATTAATGAAAAAAAAGAATATTTTGCCAAGCATTCATTTGAGTTCGGCAACCGGTATATACATACAGAATATGGCTTGTTCTTTGTAATCTGATATTGCCTCACTGTTAGCTTTAAGGGTGTGGAGAAGATGGAATCAGACGGGGAGGATGAAGAAGAAGAGAACAACAAAGAGGAGAACAACAGGGATAATGATGGACACATAAGAATAACTGAAACAACAGCTTCCAAAGAAAAGCTTCCATTACCCACGCCAGATTTCAACAGCGCGTCCACGTTACTGAGGACTTCAGTATTCCTAAATCCATTTGTTGAGGCGGAGCGAGCAAAGAGCGCAATCCTGGAGAAGCATGTAAAGATGACGCCCACATTAGACGACACGAAGATGATAAACGGTCGCAAGATTTGCTGGAACTACCGGAAGGGTCGTTGCCGTTTCGGTCACAATTGTACTTTCGCCCATGACTCAGATCTGCATCGTAGCGCGGCCGAATTGGAGGCTCTACGAACGCCACAGGAAACGCTGGTCTGTCAAACTCGATATAATGGACAACAGCAGCAGCAGCAGCAGCAACAGCAACAACAGCAGCAGCAGCAACAACAGCAGCAGCAGCAGCAGCAACAGCAGCAGCAGGTACTGCCGCTCGTGAACGACGACGAGAATGAAATAGATCAAGAGAATAATCAGACAGCGAACAGAAAGCGTAAGAAAAGACCCGGCCTGTGCCAACTGTTGCTTCCGAGTAAGAAAGTCTATAAGCAGTTTAAAGCGCAACAACAACAGCAACAACAAACCAAAACTAGATGAATACTATTTCTTTATTTGATATAGTAATAGGTTGATAAAATTGTCTTCTAACCGAGTCGTTGTATATTTTTTGCGAATCGGAAAATACGCGCAATATCTTTCCGAAATATTAAACAGATCTTGCGGACGCTTTTAATAAACAAAAATTATGAAGGAAATTTGGCAAGAAATTGTGAGAAAGTAAAAATTATAGGAGAAAAGATCATAGCGAATAATTTTAAATTCATTCGTATATTACTCTTTTGAGAATCGAATTTTCTTCTATCAAAAAACAAAATGAAATCCATTAGCGTATAATGAGATTAACCGAGATCTTGCACATATCTCGTCTAAGGTCTAGCTTAATATTTAAAAGATTGCGCGAACAAAAAAAATTGTTAGATATATAAAGGAAAAAGAAAAAATTCCGACTTATGCTTCCAATATGAAGAAACATATGATGTGTAGAATAGGAACTTTTAATTAAGAGAAACTTTTGTCTCATATAAATTCGCAAAAGACTATTCAATATGTGCACAAAACAGGTGCATGCTGCCTTCTTAAGATTCATCTTTTGTAACGCAATGAACGCATAAATCATGTCTTCTTGTTATTTCGTTTTCTCATGTTTATCATCTTTAGCTAATTATTTACTAAATATTTGATAATACTGTTTGTGAGAATACCAAATAATATTTTACGATTGAATTCATACATAGAGTATGTAATATAATGAATCCGACCGAAATCACATTTTTACTTCCGGCCGAAAACGAAAACGAATATTCGGTTGTCATTCAATTTCGGCCAAAAACGAAATCGAAATCAAAGCTTAGATAAGTAATTTTTCTTATTACAAGAAAAAGTGAGAAAGAAAAGCTAACGGAGTTACATTATTTTTCAGTCGGAGTCGAAATCGACATTTTTTTTTTAATTAATTTAATAGAGACCGTATTGATTTTCAGAAATCATGACAAATTTATGTACTCTTTAAAAAACAAGATTTTATTAAAATATCTAACTATAATAATATAATAATATTGTCTCTTTTAAAGAAATCAAATCAATTATTATTATTAGGATCATATCAAAGCTTGTTTTAAGCTCAAATTGTCTTAAGCTTAATCAACGAATTTATAATTAAAATCAAATAATTGTTTTTTGAACACTCACCGGCACGTTGCAACTTATACAATTTCAGTTTATCCACCGAATTTTTCTCTTAATTTCGGCCAAAACCGAAACCCTGATTTTTGTCCGAAATTGACCGAAATCGAAATCGAAATTTCGTCGGACTGTCATGATATTTGACGAATTAGGAATACATCCCGCTTTCCAGATTCTTTATACCCACATGCGAAGAAATCCTACATACCTAACACAATAGTACTTCCATGCGTTTTTGTAAATTTAGGAATAATCCAAGCGCAATTGCTCGATTATATCCCTCTTTTTTATAAGATAAATCTTTACTTTACATTTCCTTACATTGCGATCGATGAGACAAATCGATACTCTTAAATCAGATATAATTACAACGTGTAGATATTGTGAATGATGGAAAAGTTAGTTTAGTAATACATTAATCTTTTTAAAGAAGTAATTGCGATAATAGATCGAAACAAAATAGAAGGATCGTAACAAACTAAATGTTTACTTTCCACTCTAAGGGCAAGTCCACAACTTTGCTTTAAGAGGCCATAAACCGTAAGCTAAATTGTAAATGACGGTATATTACCCACAGAGCTTAAACTTTTAGGCCATAAGAATAGGATTTTGCTCTATTCAATCTAATGGTTAAAGTTTAAAGACTGCGCAAAAACAGTCTAAAGATAGAAATTGTCACTTAATTTCTTTCGACTTATGATTTAAGACCTCTTAAAGCAAAGATTGTAGACCAAGACTAAGTGGTTAAACAGTGTTTTACTAATATGTTAATTGTCTGTTGGAAAAAAGGATAATAATAAATAATTACGATAATAGATCAAAATAAGAGAAACAGTGTAGAAAACTAAGAGATTATCCTAACTGTAACTCGAAAAAAAGAGGCTCCTCCTTTGTGAGGATTTCTAACAGGTTGCCAATAAATGATTCAGCTGTGCTGAAACAATGTCTTGCTTAATTCGTATTTTCTTCTAATACCTAATATATTAATAAAATATATAATAACGCATAAATACCTTTAAAAGACTGCTACAGCAAAAGGCAAATATTTAAAGTTTATCTTAATTATTTAATTAAGATTTAATAATTGTTTAATAATTATTTAATTAAATAAAGAAAAAATAAATAAAAACGTAAAAATAAATCTTTAAAATTTTTCATTCAATCATTATTTTAAAATATATCTTTAATCACAAGCCATCCTAAATGGAATGTTATTTAGAGATGTTAAGTAGAAGAAATAACTATAGAATTAAAGTGAAAATTAACTTTTCATTTAAAAGAAAGAGTTTCTCTTGAAATGTTTTAAATAGTTTTAATAGATTTAGCATGGTTGAGACATAAGACATGATAGGCACGTGACATTGTTTTATTAGATGCTTATGGGTACAACGTTCTGTTCTTCAGATTCATTATCTAAACGTAAACTGAGTGCGTATTGATAATTCACCGTTGTATCATCGAATGAAAATATAGACTTTCGTGTTTTTATACATATATATTTTTTATAATATATACATATATATATTTCTCTTTATTTCCGCGAATGAATGTTTCACAGGCACTTCATCTCTAAACAGTAGCAAAAATTTGTGAATGATTACTTTGGCGTGTAGAAAATGCGAAAGCGACACATATGGATAAGCGTCATCGCAAAATTCATCACCAAGTTTTAGGGTCACGAGTAAAATATACAGGATCTCGTAAGTTATACTTTTCTATCATCATCTTTTTTCCAATAAATCTCTTGTCCCACTGTTTGTGAGATCTCTCGCAATTACATCGACAACACATATTACAATTAATCACAAAAATAATAGATTCAAAAATAATTGCGCCACATTATATACAATTAACTTAATTACTTCTATAGGCAAGAACACCTATTAAGTACTGATATATTCAATCGTTAAGAATTCGCCATGATTACAACAATAAGTTGTTCTATATCATTGCCATATTTTTTGAGTGAGTTATCAGATTACAATTTTATCTAAAGACTTAGGGATTCCTATATACTAAAAAATATATACAAATCTCTCAGAAAGCTTGAGAATACTCTATAAAAAAAGCTTTGGTTTGCTCGACAATAAAAAAGAATTCATTCTCATATTAATTGCTCGAAAATATTTCAAATACAGCCTTGTACTATCTTCAATCCTCTCTTAGTCAGGAAACTTTATAAATTTTCAATTTTCTTGTATAAAAATCGAAAATTCAGAAAAATTTAATTTAAAAAAATAAAATGTGTGTGTGTGTGTGTGTGTGTGTGTATGTGTGTGTGTGTTGTGTGTGTGTGTGTGTGTGTGTGTAGGATAGCTTTTTAAAAATAGTAGTAAAAGAAACATTGGATAACGCCTTAAAAAGTGTTATACAAGTTTCAATCTTTCCTTCCAATTAAAAAAAAACTATTATTCTCTGTAATCAAACGAGTTAATTTTACTCTAAAGATTTTAGAAATTCACAATTTCTTAATTAGAAGATAAAAATATTATGCGAGGAATTTTGTTCTCTAAAGTTGCCGCAGTTGAATTCGTGCTTCAAGAATTTTGCAAAATATCTCGATGTTAATTTTTTTTCTAGTACATACACACATTGTCAGAAATGTCTAGTCGTCTGAATTTGTAGGAGTATTGAGGTAAATAATTATGTCACATTATATATATATTATTATTTACACATTATATATATATATATGCTGTGAGAAAAGAAAAATATGAAAAATTATGTAAAAAATTATGTAAATTAATTTTTCAATTACTTTTTTTATTAACTTAACTTTTAATTCAAATTTCATTACGGATCTTTATATCTTAACTAAGTTAAATTTGCCAGGCTTAACTTTAACTTTAACTTAGTTTTAAAAAAAGTTGTCTTACCCAATCCTGCTTATAAATTATTAAGTTTAGTTTCAGTTTAATTTGAATTTAGTTTAATTTTAATTAAGTTTACAATTATCGTTTTTCAAATAACCATTAATCATAATGTATGAATATTTTTAAAAGAAAGTGCAACTTAAACATGTCTCGATATTCCTGCAAATACAAATGGCTAGGCATTTCTAACGGCATATGTACATGTAGAAATTTATGCAAGTGCTAAAGATCTGATAGCTCACTTTGATAGCTCAATTTAAAACTTCGCTTTTAAATTTCGACATTGCAGTACTGTATCAGCTATGTATCGCAAAATATTACACTGTTGGAACATAAATTTTTGACATCTTTTGTAACTTTTTTTGACATTAAGTACGTTACAGAGATATTTAACATATCTAACATATTTGAATTCCTTGTCATCTCAGAAATTTTGCGATAGTTTCAAGAGACTTTTCCAATAATTTCTTAGGATATATGGCCCGATAACATTGTTTTTTTAAATGATATTTCTCTTTTATTTCACGTTCTCAAAACGCTGATTTTTTGTAATACGATACGCACATTTCTCTATCACAATCATTCTTCCGAGCTTCCAAAAGTTGTTGGACAATATTTGAAGCATATGAAGAGTAACTAGAGTAAAGTAAAGCAAAGTACAAATACTTGGTGCATCAATGCACATCGCTTATTCAGTGGAGCTGTATTGAAAACTTGCTAGTACCTCGTTTCATCAATGTCGCGTAACTTTAACTTTTGTTCAATTCATCTTTAATTCCTCTTTAGTTTATCTTTTATCTCCTCTTTCCTATATAAACTCAAAAAGAAATGATATGAGAAGTGATGAAACTTATCAATTACACGAAGGACGAAAGTGATTTCAATCAACATTTCCTACAAATATTATTTTTTCATCTAAAATTTTAGAGATTTTTTAAAATTGTAAGAAAATGTTAGGAGAGAATGAAAAATGTATTATTTAAAAATCTGTTAAATATCTTAAGATTTTCTGAAATTTCGTTTAAATTTCGTCATACATTCTTGAAAGATTTACGTTGGATCCTAATTCGGATTCAAATTTAATCGACGTTGACGAAACTTGGCCATAAGACCCTCCACGAAAATTCCTTAAGTACGACACGCAAGTTTGATTAAAAAATAGATATTATCTGTGTGAAATTTTAGAAGTCTATCGCACTAGCAGTTATTTACTCAGTATTAATTCATAAGATTCGCATTGATACTGAATTTAAGTCCCCGTTACAATTCAGAATTGTTTGCGAATTACTTATTAAGAGATTTTATTGTTTCTTTAATTTTTCGTATATCCTTAAAATCTATTATCAAATCCATTCTTCTGCAATTTATCGACTTTTAATTCTCGCAAACTTTCGTCGGGCCTCATGGTTGAATCGCCATTGCGAATTTCTGGTTCTTGGCCATCGCCATTTATGTTACATCGCTCGGCAAACGTCGCCTTACCGTTGGTCAAACCATTTCGGGCGCCATTGACGCTCTTGTTAACGATCGTCTGTTGATAACAGTTTATAATCGGACTCAATGTGCTACCAGCTTTGCAATCGATTCCGTTGCTTTGTATCATGGTCGTTAGACTCTTCGAAATCGGGATATCTTGATTGTCTGCCAATTGCATAGTGCCTGCAAAATGTCAAGCGCTATTCGTTTACATTCAGATACAGCAGTTTCTATCATTAGTAATCTCAGATAGTTACTATTTAATGCGGTTGAACTACATGAAGCTCGAATAGCCGAAAAAATTTATATCATCGAACCACGTTTTTCTATGTTTATATACTATAGGTATATAAGAAATAAACTTTTCTAATAAGATCAGTAATAGATGATACAAAAATGAATGTACTTATGTAACAAAATAAATAGATTTTTTAGTTACAGGATGTAAGTACGTCAATACAATACCATGCAAGTTATGGCAGTATTTATTAGTACTGTTCCATTCTTCGAGTAAGCTGAGGTTGAACATGCTGTAGTCTGGATTACCGGTGACTTCCTTCTCGATTATGAGGAATTGAGGCAAAATGTTTTTCAACTTATCAGCTGTCAACGCTGTGTACGTTTCGAGTAACATTAAGCCTCGACATCTGTAAAGTATGCAAGAGTTATATTATTTAAAGCGATATTAAAGCGATATTAGAGACATATTGTTTTTTCTTCTCTTCCGATAAAGAAATAGATAAGAATAAGTACGTAAGAATGAAGCAAGGGTCTTAGTAGAAGCGAAAAAGATGCGCCTTTTAAAAATTAAATATTTAAATATTTAATTTGAATCTTGAATTAATTATATAATCGAAATATTTCTCGAGATATATTTCGTATGCACACGCTATTGCGACAAGTATAAAAAGATCAATCATGTAAGATATTTTGGATTTACTAAGTTCGTTTTTTTATTACTTTTAATTCAATGTTTTAATTCATTCAGTGTTGAGAATGTTGTATTACCTGGGATGCGCCGGTTCTCTGTATATGTCTAATTGAAAATACTGATTGTTGATTAGAAAGCAACGACGACGTTTGAAGATAGTGAAATGCGAGTCATCGCGCTGGGCCAACATATTCAGGTAGTCTCGATGCGTCAGCTGGGTCTTCACCTCGATTACTTGGCCGCATATTTTTGGTCGACGAATTGTGTGAATGTATGACCAGTGACCTTTTATAAAGAATAGAAAATTCAAATTGTATCATCACTCGAATCTTCATTCAATGTAGAAAAGTAAAATGTGACAATGATGCGATATTAATTCAAAGATTCTTACAAAAACTTATCAAATTTTCCCATGATAATGATGAATAAACTTTTCTCTTTCAAGTGATAATATTTTTTATGAACAATTGGATCACTAAAGGGAGCAAGAGCTTTTTATCGATCGCAAGGTGATGATTTACCTTTCTGACCGCGCTTGCGTAAACGGGCCTGCATCTTGGGATTGTTGCTCTGGAGGTAATTATGCACGACATCGAAATCCTGAAAAGGCGGGAACTCGCTATCCACCGGCAGTGGCGCTGTCACGAGGAACTTGACCTTGCGGCTGCTGGCGCGTAACCGGTCACCGGTGTCGATGCCCAGTTTCTGGCAGACACATTCGATCATCCGGCAGATTTTTGACTCGAAATCCTGCGAGTTATCGATGACATCAAAGTATGGATGACCGACCCAGGCAGCTGCAGCTTTGTAATCGAGTTCGCGAGCAAGTTCGACACCTTCGGAGCGACACGCGTGTTCCTCTGTGGAGTAGAATTCCTCGGCGCCGTTTGCGGCCGAAACCATGTGGATGATTTGGTTATACCTGATCAATACGGGAGAAAAAATGAATTGTTTTATGGTGAAAATATTAAATAAATTATCAGCAGAGTAAAATATAATACAAATATAATACAAATATACAAATAGAACCTGCAATATTATTAAAAAGCATGAGAAGATTAATTTATTAATTTTCATATCAGTCCCAGAAACAAAGACGAGTGATGAATTTATAAACTTTCTTGTATCTTTAATTTCAATACCTGTTGTCTCTTAGTTCGACGTTGTTCCATCCGTTTGATGCCATCATAAGCTCCCATTTATCTTTTGAAATGACTGCAAAATTTTTCTCATTAATTTTTCACTACTGAGAAAATTTTTCTAATTAAATCAATTCTTTTTAAAGATTTGTACTAACAGGCGGAGGCATCCATTGCACCGCGATCACAGATGATCAGGCAATTCCTCGAACAACTCTCACCCAGTTGAAAGAAAGTATTCTCGATTTGTATCATCGTGCGCAAAAGATTTTCCTGAAATTTGAATGCTGCAACATACGTAGAAAATGCAGTATTATACAATGAATGTTTTCCCTCAAATTGTTATATGCAAAGGACGATTCAGCGATACTTGAAGCGCTAGCCTGAATAATCGCGTCATTTATCTCGATAAAGAAGATCTGAAATTTTAAGGAAGATAAGCCTTAGCTCGATAAACTTCTTTAAATATTTTTACAACGAGTATACTAATCAGGTTGTCTAAAAGATAATGATAAGATAAAATTTTCTATAGTTAGAGGTTTTATTGATCCTTGGATAAGACACTTTTGAAGCGAGATTCTAGCGAGACAAGCGGATCCTTGTTCGTTAAAATATGAAAACAAAATTCGCGACTTTTTTTAATCGATATTTTTTATATTTACATATTTAATAGATCTTTGATTCTGTCTATATTATTTTGTCAACTTTGAAAAAGGCAAGAATTTATCTTGGATAATTTCATTTCACAATTGACCGATGAAGAGATTTGGCTTATTTTAGAATAGAAAATGCGCGAGGATTCGTCTCTCATTAGCGAATTTTAGATTGCCTTACATTCCATTCAAGGCTGAGACACAATGAAGTGTAAAAATTAAAATGTAAGAAATAGGGAATATAAAAGATTTCGACGATTTGCAGAATTGAATATGTATATAAATTCTGAAATATTTAAGCACTAAGATTCACTGTGACCAAAAATAGGTTTAGTTTTCTTAATTGATAAAATATGTATAATATTGCCGACACGCATAACTACCAGAAGCGATCGATAACCAGGAAGATGCGGCTACGGGATAAAATAAGCTCCTACGTCTACTAGGCAGCATGAAAAAGTGTGTCGATATTATAATCGACTTGTTAATTAGCAAATTAAAAAAGTGTTAATAGAAAAATTAATTTTATAAAATTCTGCGCATAGATAAAAAATTATTTAATTTTACTTTAACAATCGGAAATTATTTCGCACACTTGAAAGAAACTCTTTTGATTTTCATTTCATCATGTCAATATCATTGGGCGTGTTACTCTTCAGCTTACAATTCTTCGAAAAGGATTAAATTAATTTTTTGAAGAATAAATTTCAATACTAATAGATAAACAAAGAATTTAACGCTAATAAATAATCATATTTCTCGCACATAAATAAAAATTAATTGAATGTTGAACAACTTTAAATGCTTCGACCTCGCATTAAATCATCTTTAGTGAAACGCTAATCAAAATATTTTTTTCTTTAAGAAGAATAAAAAAATGATTGCTGCAATAAATTCTATTTTATATACTAGGTGCTAAAGACGATTAATTTTAACAAATGAGGAGCAGACTTTCAAAATGCGTTTTGTTCAAATTTCATTTTTTTTTTAATTAGAGGTGGCATAACGTTTAGTGTTAAATGTTCCATTATAAGCTACTCTGAGATATTCAGAAATTTTTTCATTGTTAATTTAAGTCTATTCTATAATATGCTTTTTGTTTCTTGTTTCTTCTTTTTATCTATTTTTTATATCTTGTCTTTTTGCTTCTTATCCTGTTTTTCGGTTTCTGTCGCCTGAGATAAAAGTTAAGAAACTTAACTTAAATACAGAAGAAACAAGAAATACAATTGTCGATAAAATGGTTGCAAAGGAGAATAAAATAAAAAGGAGAATAAAAACAAAAAACAGAAAACAAAGAGCATATTATAGAATAGGTTTTACATGCTGAAAAAACATATACATTTGGAAGTGCATTATGTTTTTTAACTAGAGACAAATAAAATACATTTATTTAATATTTCACATATTACTACTGATTGGATATTATTATTTTCTGCAAAGTGCATAATTTTCTTGTGTGTGTAATTTCTTTCTTTCTCGTTTTCTGAAAATTATAAATTTTGAACAAAATGTATTTCGAAAATTCTGCTCCTCAAATATTCTTTAAAGCAAGACATTGAAAAATTGATGAAAAATACAATTTTGATTATCTTAAAAAGAGCTCAAATATTTTTAAACCAATTGCCTTCCTTATTCTTGTTCTTATACTGTATTACATCGTGTCTCAGGCCATATATTCTAGCGCGCTAATTCGGACTCACCCACACCAGAATCGATCTCCAAAATCTCCGGCCATCTCACTTTGCCTTCGTTCCTATGATCTAGATGAGAGGATCTCGCGTGCAAGGAATACGGGCTCTCCGCTAGAATCAACCTTGATCTTGGCCTCGCGTCGTCTTATATTAAAACTTGGAAACTCGAATTGAAAAGAATATCATGCTTCTCGCTTTTGCACCCGATGATCAAATCGCGAAAGAAATAAGACTCATTGAAAGGAAGACTGATGAAAGAAGTCTCGCTAGATGAAGATACGAATTAAACTTTTGAACCATCGAAGTTTGAAATTCTTCGATTGTTCTCGATTTCTGTACAATTTTCCTTTTTAACGAAATTAAATGAAATTTTTTCTCTTTTGCGCAAGTATAGCAGACTAGTGTCAAGAATCTAATATCGTTGACAATAAGAAGAAAGAAAACACGCGGATCATATTACCGCACTCGAGTTTCGCCAACAACATCGTTTTTTTTATCTTTTTCTTTTCTGACTGACGAAAAAGAATTCCTTCGCAAAAGAATAGCACAATAACAAATGACGAGAAGTAAAGGTGGTAACAATTCAGTTTTTTCTTTCAATTTGTCGCGAACATCGTAAACGCACACGTACGTTCTTTCAATTAACTACGGTCTGTGAGGAATCAAAAGAGTTGAAAAGTTGAAGCTTTTAGAGCTTCAAAAAGTGCTAATCCATCGTGATGAAATTTAAAATACAAATGCAAGCAATGTTGAAAAAAATGTCTGGTTGGATTAATTGAAAAGTAGACGAGAGAGAGAACTAGAATTTTCTATTAAATCCACTAGAATTTTTAAGTTAAGATAATTAGAATTCTGATTGATATAATCAGAATTTTTCAACCAGATATTTTTCTCAGTGTAAACTAAAGTCATGAATTTCTAACTTTTTTTATTTCTGCAAATTTATTATCCACTCGATAAATATTTTACAAAAACTGTCATATGTTTTTGATAAAAGAATCTAAAAAAAGCAGAACAAATTATCAGAATGACGTCAAAATCAGCATTTTGCAGTCATTTGTAATTCACTTTAACGTCATTCTGACATTATCGTGATTTGTTCCTCTTGGTAATCGCGTCATTTTAATATATATGATTAATTTCCAAGTAGCAAGCTGACGTTATTTTTTCGTTAATTTTTTGTCAAAATAGCGTCAAATGTTATCCAAATAATGACAAATAATCTCAATTTGCTACCTAGAATGTCTCGTAAATTATCTCCAGCTCAATTTTATTGACGTGATTAAACGTTCTATATATAGCTTTTATAATTGTATAATGGAAAAGATAATGCAAACCAAAGTAAATTTGATATACATGACATACAAGCTAAAACGTAAGCGGAGGAAGCCTGATATTCATGTTCGTTCATTTCCGTTCAAGGGCGAGCTGATTAAAGTCACACGATCGTCTTACGTAAGGGCGAATGAACACAATTTCGAACAGACACGATCACCGACGTAGCAACATTTATTATCTTATCTCAATATAACGCAAACCAGTCTCGATGGGGTGGGACGTTTTATGAATTCATCAAATAAAAAAGAAGTGTGCATCGACAACTCGGCCAAGCGCACACAATACGTTCTGCGCGAAGTTATTTGCGAGAGAAATATAATGGTGCAAGAGAGATTAAAAATAGAACGGGAGACTGAAAGGTGGACCAATTGACAAGGCGAGACGTAAAACGGACGAAGCAATAAGTAATGAAATTTCGCGTGACGATCAGTCAGTGTGAACAAAGTCCATCACACACTACACTATTAGATATATATC
>NW_017259581.1:1174497-1176065 GCF_001594045.1 Atta colombica | reverse complement strand
ACACGCACATTAACGCATGTACTTATATAATAAATAATAAATTTTAATCATTTAATCAAATTTAATATATTTTTTTGAGTTAAATATTGTTAAACTCTATTATTTTAATTATTTATTTAAATTAACGATATATTAAGTAGAAATAATGGTGACTTATAGTAATAATTAAAATAAATAACTCTAATTGGATATAATTTGACATTATAAATTTAACAGTGTTTGTCATAGAACGGAAGGCCAAGTTTAGCGTAAGCCAAGAATTTTGATGTTATGCAATCGGGCTGTAAACGAGATGCGAAACAAGCTCGTGGCAATCCATCGTGCTCATCAAACGCAACGTTTACAGCCATTTACTCCGCGTTGAAGAAATCCATGGTGAATCTTTCGGCATCCGTTTCATACGCGATATAACAGGCCCAACTGGTTTTTTTTCGTTACATCAAGATGCGATATCCTTTTTCTCTCTCTTTTCCTCTATCCTTCTATCTATAAAACTTGGGATTTTTCCGTTCGTGCTTGTTCTCACATCGCGATGGTTGACGCAATCCATCGTATTACCGGGGTAATAGTTCCAAGTCGCAATTTTTCAAAGTTGACAAAAAGTTGACAAAAAATAATAAAAAATTGAAGGTTGATAAGGCTAAGAAACGAGGAAAAGACAATAAAGGTAGCTACATATAACTAATTTAATATCATATGATGATTTCAAAATGTGTAGATAAATACGTTTTTTTGAAATTAATATAATATTAAAATTACACAATAAAAATGTGAAAGTATTCTACACCGAAAAAAAGGTTCAAATTGGAAATGGACAAACCCCAGAAAATGATCTGATTATACCTCTATCAGAATTCCGATTATCTCAACTAGAATTTTAGTAGATTTAATCAGAAAATTTAACCGGAAAATTCTCGTTGAGATACGTCGGAATTCTGATTGATATAATCAAAATTTTCTGATTTGTTTTTCTGATATGTATTCAACCAAACATATTTTTTTAGTATATTAGTATAGTTCATATATTTTTTTGTTACATAATTTTAATATTATATATTAAAACCATTATAAATTGAAGAAGACTCTGTGAGTTGAAACGTTTTTATCTACATATTGAATAATTTGATATTAAATTAGTTAATAATATTAGTTAGTACCAATTATTATCTTGTAATCTTTTTAGTCCTTTCTTGATCTTATCAACCTTTAATTTTTTCTTCGCACATACATACGCTAGTGAAAATTAATAATAATAATAATAATAATATCGCATTTTAATCATCTTCTTTCTCATTTATTTTTGAAAAATCGTGAAAAAAAGGAAAAAGCGAATCGACAGTTAATACATTAATCCAATTTCAAACTCTGCCAGATAAACGAAAGAATGTCAAGTCAGTCAGTTTGATCCTTCTTTAATTAATATCAATTAATGTAGCTTTGGCCTAAATTTGCATCATGGATTGAAAATCATTCCTACGCTAATTTCCGTATATCTTCCGTATATGTTATTGGAGATACGTTTTAATTATTAAATGAATATACATATATATAAGTGAAAATGCGCTGAC
>NW_017259581.1:1136546-1174397 GCF_001594045.1 Atta colombica | reverse complement strand
GGGGGGGGGGGGGGAGAGGGGTGTAAAAGTGATATAATCAGTAGACTTACCCTCCTCCGCGTTCAGGTCTGAAAACTTGATGCCGCCACTGAAATGGAAAGAAAGCAGACAGCAGATATGAGACAATTGCCTAGATACACACTGCAACGCGAGCGTTTATTAATTGAGTTTAATCAAACGTTTGCAACGCAATTGTGACGTTTAGAACAGTCTTAAATATATATCTCGCAGCTGCAACTACAAGCAGCAATTGAAGGAGTTCGTCATTATACATGGATACTATCTGAAATCGCCTCTAAACGTCTCTCTACACCACAGTGCTATTTCTCGCGAAATAGAATCAACGTGCAAATATTATAGTAAGTTTTCTAGAAACTCCTGTCGAGTAATCTTGAAAGTTTTTGCGTATAGCTTTTCGAGATGCAGACGCAAATTATTTTGCTCACTTAAAATTTACTCTTCGGAGCTTGTTCCACGAATTTTTCTTCACGATACTTGACTGAACGAGAGCGAGAGGGCGAACGGCTTTATTTCAATCTTCAAAAAGTCCTTTTAACCCTGCAATGCGTAAAAAAATCAAGTACACAGAGGTTTGTGAGACTTTCATTCCATATCTTCGTTCATATTCTCTGTAATTTTGATAAATTTTTAAATTAATTTTAGATTACTTTTTTGCAATGTCCAATTTTAATCTTCCCAGATTATCTCTCCATCTCTTTCAATCCTTGAGATACTTCATTATAAGGGCATTCCAGGGTTAATTCGAAAGAAAACCGTAATCGTCCAAGAGTGACTCTCATTCCAATTTCTTTCTTTCTCTTTGTCTCTCGCTTTTTTTTTGTAAACTTGTGATCGTATAATTGCATACCTGAGCAGCACGGTCGCTGTCTCGGGGACACGGAACACCTGAAAAAGAAGACAACCACCGCTCTATCGAATCCAAAACGAAGGGTAAGAGCCCCCGAAACTAGATCGCGTTTTCGTCTCTTTTCAAAAGTTCTTTTTTTTTTTACTCGAAATTCAGTTTGCGAGAAATTGATTCATAACCTTATAATTTATTTAAAAGTTTTTAGAATAATTTAAAGATCATTGTTGTAACATTCCTTTTTCTTTCTTTTTCTTTAAGAAAGACTCGACTTTAAATCGATCAAAAGTATGCATTCCGCAAAGCTCGACGAGTTGATATTTAAAAATCGACCTCTACACGCAGTTACGATTCGCTGTACGACTTAAGGCAAGGTAAAATCTCGCTCCAGAGAGACGAGCTATGGAAAAAATGTGGCTCGATTATGCCGTAATGTGTTATCCTTGACTCGAATATTATTGTACTGCACGCGACAATCGAACGATTTCTGCAAATACACGCTAGACTCTACACAGAATGATTATCCCCTGCTCGACTATTCCATCAATAACGAATAACCCTAGTGTACGGCATCTGTCGAATTGAATCTAATGTGGAATAGAGCGAGTATCACTCGGAGAAAAAAAGCGAAAAATCAATTGGGGGAAAAATTCGTAACGGAGATCTCTGTTTTCTTTTCTCCTTTCTTTCTTTTTTGCGGAAACTTTTTGTTTTTAAAAAGGGTTTTACCTACCTTCCAGCCCATATTCTCGAAGAAGGTGCACAGCCTGGTCTGTCCAGTTGTTTTGCCACCACATGGTCCTGCAATAGCAAATATGTGTTAGACAAATTTGCGCTGAAATTTTTGAAAAAAATTTGCGTGAGATCAAGAATTGAGATCGATATGTTCGGATTGTTATGCTTTATGATATTACTATCTCTTTTTTCGTCTTTTTCGTTACATAAAATAAACGATGAGGATATGAAAAGGCAGACGCCAATAAAAGTCAAATTGAATTTAATTGGCGTGCGCCAGCATGGCTATTAAGTCGTCGCGACGTTATGCATCATGCTTATTATACATCGGGATGATGAATTTGAGCTCACCACGATTCAATCCCAAAATAAATCATGCGTCAAAAAAACTCCAGAACTTTTCCAAGACTTCTTCTCTCTGAAGGCTGATTGTATCACAAAATAAGGTGAAAATTATAAAAGTGAGCAAATACACTAGAATATTCATAATTTAATTGGCCAAATGAATTTGTTTACTTTTTTGTAATTTTCATCTCATTTTAAAATATACAATAATGATGAATTGATTCTCTGATTATATCTTAACATCCAATCTAATATTATGTCATATCTATATAAGTTAGCAAAATAAAGTGAAGAGGATCAATTCAAATTAATATTTTTATTTATTGCTTGCTAAGTTAAAAAAAATGTTCCGCTATTTTATAAAACATATCCTGATACTCAGTCTAATTTAATGTTACTCTTACCCCAAAACTATACAGAACAGAATTCCTTGATTCTCCACACTCTTCTCATAAAAAATGCAACCAAATTATTTCCCTTCAGTGATAGAAAAACAATGAAAAATTTAAGATTACTTTTGAAAAAAATTATTCCCCTCCAATAAAATTTCTTTTTACTATAATTTTTTTTCTGCTTTCATTACAAAACTCATTGAGTTTCGTAAGAAATCTCATTCAAATTATATGAGTTTAAATTAAGATTAGTGTTCAAGAAGATAAAGAAGATAAAGAATATCTTATTTCGTCTAGATCGGAATTGCAAAGCAATGAAAGTACGGAAAAGGTCAAACACGAGCATATGATTAGATCACAAATTAAAAACTAGTTTAAGCGGCAATAATCAAGAAATAAAAACTAATTTTTCAAACCATTAAAAACAACATACGGAAGTTTGCGATTTCGCTCAGTCATCTTCAGATAAGTTAAAAAATTATAATAGAAAGAAATTAAGAATTTCTTATCTTCTTTCTTTTTGTTATAATTTTTTAATTTGGCTGAGGATGACTAAGTGAAATAGAAACGTCCGTATGTTGTCTAATGGTTTGAAAAATTAGTTTTATTTTCTTTGTTGTTGATGCTTAAAACTCCTGAGTCATTATAGTTATATTGTAGTTATATTGTACAGTAAAGTCAGAAGCGAAAAATGATACGTTAACTTTTATTATGTGCCATTTATAAATAAAGACATTTGAATAAAACAAAATAATTTGTGAAATAAGATTGCTTCAAAACATTTGTAAAAATGGACGAAAACTAACTCTCCTAACAGTCAGCAAATAATCGTAAAAAGTGTAAAAGGCACGTGTAAGTGAAAATAAGCTATGTATGTGCATTAAATAAACTTCATGTATCTTTTATCATATTTTACGATTATTTATTGACTGTCAGAGAGGATAAATATAATTTTCTTCTACAAATTTTTACAAATGTTTTAAAGCAATTTCATCATTTTGTTTAAAAAAAAAAATTATCTTTATTTATAAATGACACGTAATAAAAATTAACATGTCATTTCTCGCTTATGATATCACGATTCAATACTGCTATGATGATTACTCAGAAACCTTAAATAAACTAGTTTCTAATTTGAGATGTAATTATTTACATGTTTAACCTTTCTTATACTTTTCGTATCTTATCTTCCATTATTCGAATACATTGTTGCCACCCATTGTGAGCATATAAACCTTGAATTTCTGGCGAAATAAAAAGGAGGACATAGAAAAGTTCTTTTCAAGGTTTCTTTATTATACCTTATTCATACCAAGCAACTCAAGTTCTAGATTTCATAAAAATTTCAAAATTTATTTAAATTTTGTTAAATTTTACGTTTTGAATCTGTGATATAAATATCCGTTGTTCAACAAAAGATAACGTCGTCAACGATAAAAACGAATTATCAACAAGGCTATCTGTTATGTCGTTTGCATTATCTGTGCATTTGAGTAATTTCCCGCTTTTATCTACTGATATATGATAAACATAAGAAATATCGACGTTGAGGAAAAATAACCGTCTGATTCATGTAACGCGGATGTCTAAGAGATGTCTGAAAAGCGTGCAATTGGTTTCAATATGAGATGCAGATCTGTTTCACATTCAACATTGGCTATCGCCAGTAAACAATGAGTAATACAATCTGAGTCGACGTATGCCTCCTTTATATTTCTGTTGTATGAAATTCTTTCTGCCTTAATCCAGAGTTCCTTTCTTTCAAGCAAAGTGTTTTCTTTCAAGAACTTCGAGCGATATTTTATTCTGTCGAAAGGTGTAGGATTTTCGACTTAAATTGAAATCGCAACTTACTTTTGTAACGTAATAAGAGTAAAGTTAGCCTTTAATCATAATGCAGCACAATGAACAATACGGATTGCGATTAAATAATGTAAAAAAGTACATGAATAGAATAAAGTATAAAGTTTTTTTTGTCCGTACAATGGATTAAAATTTATGCGGACGGAGCTTCGTTCTCGGCGGGACTCTTCTCTCAGGTCACCCGGTACAGTTGTGACCGCGTGTCCCTGCGTGGCGCGTGGAATCGATCGACATCCGCGTGTGGCTACGATAACGAACGTTGCAAAACGTTGCAAGGGGAATAGTAAGAGACAGTGCGGCGCGGTGTTACAGCAGCACGAATGGCGAGATGAACTGAGTTGGTATCTCCTTTGCAAAATTTTCGATCTAACGGAATTTACGATCCCTGCACTGAGAAAAAATATAGTTAATTTTAATAAATATTTACTTCAATACTGCCAACTAAACATTTACTTACAGTAAGTAAATATTTGTTCAATAAAAAAAATGTTAAATCAAAAAAAAGTTAAATCAAATTAACATTTCTTGTATTAAATAAATATATCTTTATATTTAATAAATATTTAGTTGGCAGTATTCAACTAAATATTTATTAAAATTGACTTTTTTTTCAGTGTGATGAAAATTTTTCTCAAGATTTTTCAAAATTTCTATATAATTTTATAACTTTCTTACATTTTTTTGTACAATTGGAACACTTCTCAAAAAATTTACATTTCTTCTTAAAATTTTTCATATGTTAATTATGAAATATCGTAAGATTTTTAAGATTTTTTATAAATATAATTTCTGATGAAATGTTATAAAATCTAAAAAATTAAAAAATATTTTTTAAAAATTATGGGATGAGAAATCTCAGAATATTAGGTGTAGTAAAAAGAAATTATTTTTGCATGAAATTGAATGGAAAAATAATGGATTTGTTTTTACTACACCTAATATTTCAGAATATAAAAAATTCTGAGAGAAGATTAAACTTTCCGAATATTTCTAGTATTTTTGAAAAATATTCCAATTTATTTAAAATTTATATAAAAATTATAAGACAAATATTCACCAGGGATATTATCTATATTTACAGTAATAATTTTTTAAAGAAAATAAAGGATAAATCTAAAAATATTAAGACTTTATTTCTAAATATTTCCAAACGACAGTTCTGAAGTTTTCTTGCGTATTTCTATTTGAAATAAATAACTCCCAAGTAAAATACAAATCATTATAATATCAAAATAGTTGCAAATTTGATTATTAAAAGTCACTTTTCAATCAATCACAATTTATTTTGTTACTGATTTTGTTGTTCTGCTTGGGCTAATATTACTCATAAAATTAAATTTGTCAGTTGTTTCCGTAAATATTCGCTCATTAGTGCGATATTAGACATTAGAATGCTAATTAGAAAGAAATTTCCTATGGGTTTATTAAAATAAAGGACAAAATTGAATTTTGAAAAAAATTAATAAATCTTAAGGACAATTCAGTGTTACTAAGTTTGTTCAAAGTTATTCTTTATATTATGACTTTCTCAATATTTTAGCTGTAATTTGGAGTTTTTTTGTATATTCCTCTCAAAAAGTCACTTGAAAATTCTCTTTTTTGTATCCCCAAAAAAATCTCCCAAAAAAGGAAACTTCAAATCTGATAGAAATTCTACTGAGTTGGAAACATTAGGAAAGGACAACTACATGAAATAAAGGACTGTCTTTTAATAAAGGATATATAGTCACCGTTGCTATATTCCTTTCACGGTATAAATATTTTATTTTTATGCTTTTCCCGTAAGCTTTCAATGTATTTCAAAAACAAATCTTTCAAGAGACAGCGAAAAGGTTGAGATATTTCCTTTGTTTTCGTTGTATACAAAAATTTTTCCTAATTCAGAGTTTCTTTCTTTCCATGAAGATTTTCAAGAATTCCTTATTCTGATATCTTATTCTGTGTATGTTTCTTCTAGAAAAATACAGAAACTTCGATCTTAAATTAAAATTTCATAACGAGTAAAAGCATTATATACACTGAGAAAAAATTTTTTTGTTTACCATAAAATACCATAAAATAACTATATTTTATAATTATTTTCGGTGCCAACTATAAATTTGGTGCCAACTATAAATTTGCTTTCCAGCAAAAGACACAATGTAACATAGTGACCATTTCATCTTGTTTAAAATTGGCAAACAACAAGAATATAATGTTTCCCTGTGTTACTTTACATCATTTGTATCTGTTGTTTTAAAATGTAAGTATATTTATAGTAAAACTAGAAATATTATTATCTACTGTTTAATTATTAACTATAAATATTACTATTACCAATTATAGCACTTTTATAATAATTATTATTATTAATTTATCATTATTGCTATTATTAGTAGTAATTTATTATTATTCCAGTACTATAATGTTATAATAATAATAATTATAAAAATGGAGCTCCTAATTATATTATCATATTGAGGCAATTATAGTCACAAATACTAAAAACATTTTTTTCTTGATATATTTTCAGATTTTTCTGTTTCTTTGTACCTCATCGCCAGAATCTTTTTTAAAACTTGTCTGCAGGGAATGCTAAAACTACTTGGAAAAGTGCCAAAACTTGATTCCACCAAAATTCAATTATTACGAAAATTATATTGAATTATATCTCAATTTTATTGACATGCGATCTAACTCTATATGGGCAAAAAATTCACGCTTTCCTGCTAACAATTAACATGCTTCCTCTTCTTTTTCTCGATCATGGACTTTGCTCATTTCTTGATCCAAGATCAAGAGAAACATGAGCGATCCACATCACGTGCGCTCGTCACGCCGGTCGGGAAAAAATGTTTCTCCGTAAAAATTCCGCTCGCGTGAAAGAAAAACTTCTCACGCGCGTATTTTATTCTCATGTCCGTCAATGTTCTATTCTCGCGTTGCACGAAATTATGAGACGAGTAATCACCAGTGATCGTCCTCGGAGTAAGAGATTTATAAAAGAGGAAAAAAATAACACATGCCAGTGCTTCAGGTTTGAAAGCGAAAACTATCTGAAGAATTAGATGAGAAAACAGCTCTGGAATGTTCTTTAAGTGAAACACGTGCTTCGTTGTAAACCTATAATTCTCTTTTTTTTTTTTTAGTCGTATCTCTTTCCGGATTTTTTATTATATTTTATTTTGTCGCTCGATTAATATCAGTTTCTTCTGACTTTGTTGAACTTCGAGATTTCACCCGGAAGAACGATTCTTAATTATGACGTAAATATAACGTAAGTAAAATGCTTCTTTGCGTGTATCTACGATTAGAAATATTAGATTCCGAATAATTGTAAGATAAATGTATTATAAAATAATAAAGCCGGAAGTTTTCATGTGAAAATCAATAAATCAATCGAAATGTGAAACGAATAAAAACCGGCATTATGTTCCTTTCTATCAATGTAAATTAATCTCAGTTAACTTCGTGTATTTTTTTCTAATTTTTTTCTTATATAACAAGAAAAAGATAGAAAATAAAACCAAAATTAAAGTTAAACTATATTGGTGGAAACAAATATTAGCTTATGTACCTGAGGAAGTTTAAAATAAACTGAGGTAAAGTAGACCAAGGTATGTGGTATCGTTGTTTTCCATAATTCTCATATTATACTTTATCGCAAAATATTTCTAAAATTGCTTGACAAAAACTCTCTATCTACAACGTATCAGGTCTGTTTTTTAATACCTGAACTAGAATACACTTTTAGAACTTAAAGTGAAATAGATTTTCGATATTTGACTGCAGGGAGGAAAAAAAGGGTTCCCATGTAGGAAAAAAAAACAGACTTTATTATTCGTATTCATAGTCAGATCTTATATATTTAAGTCTTCCTTAGCCTTAAATTTATCTTCAGCTACTCTACGAATTATTTTATTGGCTGCTGAGCATCTAAAGATAAATTTAAGGAAGCTTTAAATACAAGGTCTGACTATGAATGCGGGCATATGTCTATCGCGGAGCACACAAAATATACAAATTCTAAGAAAAAAAATCAATGGGAGACACTTCGCATCACATGCTTTTACTCTTGCAGACTCGCTCTCGCTCCGGTTTCCCGATCAGCGAGATTCGTTGGCGAAGTCCAGAATGGGGAATCAATTCGCGCTTAATCTACTCCAGCTCGGAGGAGCAGCTTTGTACGCGCGAAAGGGGAGCGAAAGGAGGATAAACGCGATTGTACCCCTGTTACGTACCTCCAGTTAGCACTAACTTGTACACGCGTTTCTGATCCATCGCCGTCGCAGCGATTCCACTTCCGTTTCCGATCGGAATCACTCCTTCTTCACTTGCTCCTCTCTCACACCTTCTCACCCTCGCTGCTCGACGACGACAACGACGTTGCCTTCCTCGGGGATGCTGGGGGAGGGAGGGGGGGGGGTTGTTTCCTCCGTTTCGGCCTCTGATGTGATGGGGGACGCCGAGGGTGGCGGGTGTACGATGCTCGAAGGCGGCGATGGTCGGTACTACATAAATACCTGGTAGCGCATCTCGGATCGGCGCGTGCTCGACCGCGTGCTCGGACGACGCATGGAAAAGAAACGGGAACCGACGGCGGAGGACTGACGGCGATGAGAATATCGCTCGGTGCGAGCTTATTCGATGATCAACCGTTAAATTTCGCGAACCTTCTCTCACTGTAGCTACCTGACCCTTTTCACGTAGAAGGAAGAGAGGAAAAAACACGATACCGCGAGTCTCGCGCGACCACAACTCGGCGCAATAAACGCACGCACGTCCGTCCCGTATCACAGCTTGGAGGCATCTGAAGTGAGTTGCGCAGCTGGTCACTCCGGTTACTTTGGTTGCGAATCGCGCGAAGTCACGCGCGTTCCACCGGAGCCGGAAGGCGCCGATGAGCACCACTACGGAAGCGGAAACGATGATGGACTTCCGCGCCAAATTCAAGCGTGTCCTTCTACGCTTTCCGCGCTCGTTGCTTCGTTCGCGTTGGCTTCAAAATTTATTGTCAGTACTCAAAATCTACAGTGCATGTAACGTAAACTATAGATTTTTAGTACCGGCAGTAAATTTTGAAACACAACCATCGATGAATTTTCGCATTTAATATTTGGCTCCTATTTGCTACTTTATATTTATGAAGTTAAATATTTCACAAAAAGAATCTTTTCTTACTTTAACAAGAAATATTAACTTATATTTTTATTCTTGCAAAATGAATTCTTTTATTAAATACGTTACCAAACATTGAACGTAGATTACAAAACAAGTGTTCAATAAACGTAACAAAAATCGCGTTGAAAAATTGGAATAGATTGAAATAGTTGAAAAATTAATAACAAAAATATTGGATAATTGGATTAATAAAAATTGTTAAAATTTAAAAAAGTTTCTCTTAATAGTCATAAATATATGCGAATGTCTTTCTGTTCTCTTAGACATACATACGTTCGACTTCGAATATTTTTAAAAATAGTATTTTTTAAAGATAATTCTTGAAGATACTAAATATAACGGAATTCACGCGATACGTATAAATATAAATACTAAACAAGCCGTGAATTGAATTCAATAATAATTAACATTGAAATATATAAGAATTTTTTCCATAAAATTTTTTTGTAATACAACAAATGGCAAATGACGCATTATTTAATGTTTCAAATCGACAATATTTATTCGAAATTTATATCTATATTATAAATATATTGGAATATATTCTGATTGTCAAAAATTGACAAATTAAATTTAAATGCTGCTCGGTTCGGCATCGGTTATTGCACTTTTTCGTAATATAATTAATTATACTCACCGAAATTGTTTTTGATTCCGCGTCTAGAGAACAGAAACACTTCTTTGCATAACAATTTTCTCTCGCGAAATTGTATCGAAGAAGATTTATCCGTGATGGATGTGACCTTTATATATATTTTATCACATCCCTACATCGCGACTGTTTAAATTACTTTGGAAAATATCTCGATGGAGGAAAAAACCGAATACCTCTTTATCGCTCTTGTTAGCATAACCATAATAAAAATAGTGTCCTTGGTATAGTACGCTCTGCTAGGTTTTCCTTATTTTATCCTCCTTCCGAGCGAGAGGACGAAGTAGAGCCATGTAAAATCTCTTTACATATTTTTTCAACCTTCGATTTGCTAAAAATATGTTTGAACTAATTGTAATTCTTATATATATATTTTTTTTTTAATATTTTTAATACATACTTTATAAATATATTTTTTATTTTATTCTTAAATAACGGGATAATAATAGAATACAATCAACGAAAATAAAGTTACATCGATTTTGTTTTAAAAAAAAGATTTTTATTCTGATCAAATACCAATAATTTGGAAATTTAAAAAAGATACAGACATTGGAGAGTCTCGAATATCTTTTTTCATTTTTAATTTGATCGTTGTCACTTATGCGATTTCTTCAAATCTCGATACTTTTTTTACAATTTTCATTATAATATAATGGATTTGTGAAACAAAATTGTTTAAATCAGTAGAATCGATTTTTCCTCTCTTTTCCATTTTTGTATTTACAATCTTTTTTTTCTTTTAACAGACATTAGTTAATGTACAGCTAATACCTTAAGTAAATAGCGCTGAGGATCGGATCTATTGCATAATTACGATGCATGATACACTGCTTAGAATGATTAAAGAATCATGAAATTTAATCCTATATTCGAGCAATCTGAAGTTACATTAGGGGCATTAATAGATAACACATATATTCAATCAGATGTATTCAAAAAGACTTAAAAGACTTAAAAAGAAAAGTGATTAAAAAAATGCATAAACACCTATTTAAAAAAAAAAGAGTTAAAAATATGAAACTAATATCTCGGATATACATAGAAAAAAATAAGACGAATAAGGATTAAATCATTATAAATACATATGACATGAAGTATAAAATATTTATGGAATTTTATACTCAAAATATGTTTCTTTTTAATTTAAAATATACGCACGAAGGAAAAGAATAATGAAAATTATTAATATTACAATCAAGGGACATCCTTAAAATTTTTTATTTATCAAATGAGCAGTTTAACGAGCATCGCTGTAATTAATAGGCACTGCGGACAAATATATTTAACAACCTTTTTGAGACAAAACACACAATTAGTAATACTATATAGGTCTATTTTTTTTAACTGAAACTTGTTGCACTATCTATTTCTTTTTTTTCTTTCCAAGAAATCATCTCATTAGAAAAAAAGAGGAAATGCAAGAAGTTCAAACTAAAAAGAACAGACCCATGCATTCTTCGATATTATTTGCACTTGACATATTTAAATATTCAGAAAAATTTCATCGCCGCGCAGTGAATCGTCGATGATCTCTAATTCTAACATCCTTAAAAAAACAGATAAAATATATATAATACTATATATCATTAGAATAAAGGCAGAATGAATATACTGTACATAACATTAAATATGTAAATGATGAATCATATCCTTAAATTTATTTAACTTTTTATATATTATTCTTTTAAACTATTCTTATTATATTTGTACAATTTGTTTTAGACAGAGATGTGTCAATTGCAGTTAATATTAGGAAAATACATACATATTTAGTAATTTAAAGTTAATTGTCAGATTGACAGAATCGCAAATGTAAGAAAGATCTGGTATTTTGGCAATAGTTTGCGCTATTAAGTTACAGCTGTCACAAATATAATAAATAGTAATGTATAATGTGAAATTACTTTACCATTTACATTATTAAAATAATAAAAAAAGTTGCATCAAAAGTTATAAGGATGGTTCAACTTCCGTCAGGAATTTTAGTAATAGCGATAAAATTATATGTATTACTTAGTCCTAATTTAGATCATTCTTTTCAAATATTTTTCTTTTACATGCTGACACTTTTGTCATTTTGGTGACAATATTATGTCTGTAGAATAGAAGTCTTTGATACTCCAGTGATTCGATAAAACTATGATACTAATTTTCGATCCTAATTTAGAAATCAGAAATCATTGGTCAGTTAAGAAAAAATCTTTGGACTAATGTTGCAGTCACTGCTCGTGAAGATCACCTACCTTTTCTTAGCCATTTCTGACTTCTGCACACAATTTATATACTTAAGATTTGAAAAGCATGTTATCATCAATTTGAGTTTGTAAACACAGCTCTGCTTTACAATTTTTAAAAACTTAATCCCTTTTTAGTAAAAAATACAGCTTCGAGCATGCACATCCAACTCTCCATGGCCATTTTCCAGCTAGGACGTTTCCACTGTGTAAAAGTACTTGTTCGAATGCAGTCTTCTATTCTATTCTTATAATTATATTTAGCGTATCAATAATAAATTTATGATTTTTATTTAAACTTAAGTTATAATTTTTTCAGAATTGGTGATTTTGGAAAGTTTTATTGCAAAATAAGTACACAACATGGTAGTAACATTGACATATTTTACAAATTCGTATTTAGCTTTTTACTGTCGAGCAGTGTAACACTGTGTTATAGTTGAAACACTGTGTAAGGCAGTGTTACACTGCGTTACCTATGTACGTTGTTGGAAAACATCCCATTATTTTATAACCACAGTGCGTCTCGAATCATTCTATAACAGGAGGAACTTCTCTATTGTTACAAGAGATACAAGAATTCAGCACTTCATCATTTCTCGAAAAATCAAAAATTTCAGAAGTTGAACCACCTCTATATAAATCTAAATATCGACTGATCGAAGCGAATGGCCGAACATTTTAAAGTGCGTATAGCATAAAAAACATCTGATTTGAGAATTTGAAGATATCGAGGAAACTAATCGTTCACCAGTCGCAGAATTCAAGTCTTTGTACGAATTTTAATGGTATTCCCATGCTAAGCAACTCGTCCGGTGAAGCGTCTTTCAAATCCTCCCAATAATAATTCAATGCTTCCCAGCAGATTTCGGATAATTTGGGAATTGTTAGCCAAGCAGAGTAAACCGCGTTTGTTCTTTTCACCTGTAATGATGAAAATATTCAAATCGTGATTACAAGTAAAAGAAAGTGCATTGAATAAAAAACATTTGTAGAACGCTATTTAGAATACGATAATAACCTTGTTGTTCATTTTGACTATACCACCGAATATGTACATGCGACCTTCCGGAGTCAGCGCGGCCGAATGAAAGTACACTGGACATGGTAAGATGCATTCTCGCAAGCGTGTCCATCGCAGTGTGCTAAGATTAAGTCGCCAAACATCATTAAACACTCGGTCGCCATTGTAACCGCCTGATATGACAACCGAAGTAACACCATTCTTCTCATCTATATATTGCACAGAACCGTGACAACGTCGTGGTGCCGGTACCATAGTCTCTTCAGTTTCGCCATGTGTGTTCAAAATCTTCCAACTATTAGTCTTTAAATCAAATGCCGGTATTTCCTGAAAAAATTTATTCAAAACATTACACGAGAAAATTAAAATTATTGCATATTTTTTAATACTTTTACAAAAAATTAATTTATTAATAATTTAAAAAATTTATTAATAATTATATATGTATTTAATATATATGCATCTCAACACATATTACATTAATATATATGTCACAATAAAAGCATAAAATTTAGAATTGCATATACACTTATTAAATACATATATTAAAATGTATACTTTTACAGACTCACAATATTATGCTTTTATTAATTTGTTGTAGGAAATGCTTATCTAATAAATCAATACATTTATTATAAATATAGAAAAATAATAGATATTTTTATACTTAATTAATACTTTTGCTAAAATTCCTTACATAAATGCATACATTAATTAATTCATACAGTTACTAAATTTTATATTTTTATCATAACATATATATATATATAAAGGCAATATTACTTTATATTTTTTAAGAGAAGCTTTACACGTTTATTCACTCACCAAGAAACCATATGATTCTGTCGAAGTACCACCACCCAAAACATAGATCATCTTGCCATCAAAAGCAAGCTCATGTCTGTATCTGCCATGCGGTTCTGACTCATCCTTGCCTGAGCAAATATATACTACCTCCCAGACGCCTCTTCTCAGATCGAAGCGATGAATGTCGCAAGTATATTCATAACCAGTAGTGCCACCGACTGTATAGAGATAGGAACCATGGCATACTAGTGCCTATCCAGAAAAATAAATAAAAAATAAATAATCTTACTATTATACAAGTTATTATATAAGTAAAAGTTTATTACATATATAAGTAATAAAAAAAATAATAATATAGACAAAACAGTATAGATCAGAGAGTCTTGAGATTTTTATCATAAAATCCGAGATTCATATTTAGTTTTTGATAAATCTTTTTTTTTCATTTTTATTACTTTAATCAATTTCTTGTTAGGATATTGACTAGTTCCATGGTAGTTATCTCTTATTGAACAAAATTAATGGTTTGCCAATCAATAGTTAAACCATTAAACAAACAATTTAAGCTCTGTTCTCAAGTTTTCCTATTTATGCATGACAATTTTTAATAGAAACAATATTATTCCAATATGAAACAAAAATTACAAATCAGAGTACACGACTAGATAAACAAATCTTGATACCGTGTTCCTCAGAAGATAGAAATTCAAATGATAAGGACAAAAATGATTATACCTGCCCATACTGAGGTTCAGGTAACTCGCCTATGGCTGGCACGGCATTGATAGCGCCGTCATCCACATTGCAGACATATAGCTGATTGCTGCAGCTCTCGCCGAATGGTACACCGGTGCCACCATACACCATCAGCGTATTGCCACACAGTATCACTGCATTCGATGCCAGCTCATTCGGCATATTTTCCTGGCCAGGTAGCCGGGACCACCGCTTGCTAACAAAGTTGAAACGCCATAGTTCCTTAAACAATGGTTTGCTAGCACTCCACATCTGATCATCACGCATATCAGGGTCGGTATCAGATACACATGGATTGAAGCCGCCGTATGAGTACAGATTCCGATGATCACAAGCAATCCGGTGGCCGCTTCGGGCCTTCGGCTGCTCTATCCCCTTCACTTCGGGCTTGGTAAATACAAACGGTTTGAACGTGTACATTCCTGCGTCCATCATTCTCAGTGTTGTGTACCTAGACATTGCGGTGCGAAAAGCAATTACGAAAGCAATCAGAGACTTGGCAAACTACGAGGCGTTCCTCTTCGATGAAGCTTCGCCACGCGCTGCCGTCATTCCTAACCTCAAGAGCACCCACCTAATCTCCATGCGAGATCGCAACCACTCACCTACCTGTCTATTTATCTATCCTAAACAAGATTCCAATTCGTTCTTTCAAGAATTCTCGTGTTTGTGATACAATATTAGCGACTGGATCACCCTGGTGACTTTCTCGGAAAAGAATTGCCGGTCATCTCGCGCGAGGAAGATTCGCGACAAGTTTTTCTCTTTCCACAATGTCGTATATACTAGCTGGAAATAGATTTCGTGCAGAGCATCAAAGGAATAAAGTCTTTTCCTCACGTCGATCTTTCTCTTTTCTAATTATATGAGGTCTTCGAGTATTGAAGTTGTTACTTTCCTCTTCTACTTTTGTGCCCAATGATTATTTGACCTGAAGGTCACAGTACCTATACAATAAACTTGACGATGTGCTGATCGAGTCGCTCACTTTCTTACAATCCTCAAGACGATCGACATCTTCCGCGTAAGCGCGCGTCTTCTTTATTGCCCCTCCTCCCCCCTTCCAAATGGACTTTCGATCTAATATTCAGGATCACAATTTTTTTATAAAGTCTAAGTAGAAGGTGCTTTCTTAGAGCGCAAGAAGCTTTAATAGTTGATTTCAAGCGATTTCAAAATGCTCTCCTCTCCGTGGAAGCTTTTCCTCGAACTTCAAAGTTACTGTTGATCATTCACTTCATCTCCTTGTACGCATTCAATCATGTGATAATCTCGTCTCTCAAACACAAGCAAGCGTGGAAGAGCCAACGAGAACGCAATCGTGTTTATTTTCAGACGTAAAAACAATCCACGTTATCAGACAAGAATGCAATACTAAGGATAAGATTGCGTTCCACAAAGTTCCGCGACATCCACCGGAACACTTCCGGAACTCGATGGAAATAAAATCGGAAGTCAAACAGTCACATGGGAGTATCTAGAGTTTCTAGAAAAATTCCAAACATCAATCATTATGATTGGTCGTCAATCTAGTAACTTTGTAATCGAAGTATTTTACTCCATATATATTTTATTCCAACGACGTGTACGGATTGTTTATAGGTTATAATTTATTTATGGATCATAAACAAATTTCAAGGTGCAAATTATTTGTCACGCATAAAAGTAATATTAGTTTTAATCTTTCCTTGATAATTTTTAAAAGATGAAGGAAATTCCTGTCTCAAACTGTGAACGAAATTTTATAAACAAATGTATAGAAGAGGAAACGGTAAGTACTTTTTCTGTAAATTTATTAGACAATAATTCTCATAATTTTTAAAAATTATAGTGTATGCATATTGTTATAATTTATAATTAATGTATCATTTAAAGTATCATTAATCAATCATCAAATTAATGTATCATTTATCCATAATTAAATAATAAATATATTTAAAAAATATATTATTTATTATTTTATAATTATGGATATAAATTTTGAAACAAACATTTTGTGTCATGCATATGCAATAATAAAATTTTATAATAAATCTATCATATTTCAGAGATTAGATGGTCGAAAATTATTAGAACCACGTTCAGTAAAAATCTATTTTAGCTCTAATTGGGGATGTTGTATGGTGTCTCTTGGACACACAAAGTAAATTTTACGTAATAATATATACGGATTATTTTTAATGAATATATAAAGTATTGAAAAAAAATGTTTTTGCAGAGCCATAGCACAAGTATCATGTGATATACAACAGCCAAAAACATCTCGTCCTAATGAAGGCATGATACGCATAAATGTTGAGCTTGCTCCTTTAGCAGCACAACATTTTGAAGGAGGTAGACAGTCTGAAGCAGCTATACTGATCAATAGGCAGCTGGAGAAATGTTTTAAAGATTCAAAATGTGTGGATTTAGAATCTCTTTGTATAGTAGCAGATAAGAAGGTTACTAGAATGTTTGATATTAGGTACTAATCAACAAAAAATACAGATAACACAATATAAGTATAATGTAATAGTGAATAATTATTATATATTTGTTGTTTGTCAATGTTAAACAGAAATGAAATGTTATATTGTGTCATTTGTGTATTCTTTTGGAAAGCACCTATTAAATATTGTGTAACATTTGTTATGTTATGACTTACATGGTTTTTATTCAGGTATGGAATTTGAGAATTGACATTAATATCATAAATCATGATGGGAATCTTGTGGATTGTGCTTCAATAGCGACACTCGCTGCTCTTATGCATTTTCATAGGCCAGATGTCACATCTACCGGTGAGGAAATTATCATACATTCGGCTTCCGAGAAAGATTTTCTACCATTGACATTGTTCCACTATCCGATCTGCATATCTTTTATAACTTTTAAGAGGTTGGTTGATGGAACAGAAATTATTTGTTGAATTTTATATAAGATAAAAAATTCCTTCCTACTTAAAAAATCTACCAATAAAATTTAACAATTTCTGAACTATACACGCAAATAATAAAATCTATGAATTGCACAGTGGCAACACTATAATGGATCCCACTTACATAGAAGAAAAAGTTGGTGTCGCAGAACTTACTCTTGGCGTGAACTCTTATAGAGAACTTTGTAGCTTGCATTTCGATTATTTAACAAAAACTATGATTGTCAAAGATGTCATATCCGCTGTTTCTAATGATGCAGCTAATTATGCAACAAAATTGGTGCAGCAGATCAAGGAGGCAGTAATCAAGGATGTGCAGTCAAGGTATGATTTTACATTGTTCTGAAAGTAATAGCTTATTTATATTGTATATTAATTTAATTTTAAAATAATTTTTACGAATATAAAATATAATAAATAATCTAAATGACAGACATTAACTTTTTTATTCACGTACAATTTAATTTGAAATATTAATTAGAGAAGAAATTCTCTGATTATTTTATAATATAGAAGAAAATTAAAACTATTAAATAGATATTTTATTATAGATATAAAAAAGATGACAGTAACATATCTAGATTTAAAGAAAGCATACAAGTGAATAAATTAACGACAACGATTGGCGATCACATTAGCATTAAATTACGTAAATGGGACGCAACAGCTATAATCGAAGGTATATATTTCATCCAATTTATTTTTTATACATGCATGTGTGTTAAGATTAAATTTATTTAAATCAGATTAATTTTATTATAAATTGAAGTAAATTTTAATAAATTTTAATTTTTTATAATCATATTTAATTAGAATTAGAATTAGCTTTCATTACATTGAATTAAAATTAATAATTAAAAATTTATTTTATTTTATTTAATATACGAAATATAATTATATATGTATATATACAATTTTATAGATTTCATGGAAGTGGAAAATGAAGAAAAGAGTCGTATTATAAAATATGAAGAAGGATCTGCTGAATTAATATCCATTCCCGACGTAAGTACAGAGAAAGAACATATTTATTATAATATTATAATAATTTTTTCAATTTGTTTTCAAATTGATAATTAATTGCAATAATTTTTTAATGTTCTTGCAGAATTCAATTAAGAAAGAAGAAGTCAGTACATTTAATTCTGATTCAGACGATGAAATTCTCGTCAAATCACCATCTTCAGAAAGAAAAGAAATAGACTTAGTGGATTTAATAGATAGCGATTAGATTTAAAAATATATAATTTTGGAGGATTAATTATCTCAATCTAATTTTTATTCTATAATCTTTGTACATTTCTCCAAAATCACACACCAATTACCTTGATCATAATACACCTCCTTAATCGAGGCCAATGATATTTTTGTGCACAATCTCGCGAGCTCGCCATCGCGAAATACATGATAATATCTCAGAAAATGTTCACCGCTCCTCTTGGTCCAAGGAACTAGCATGTCGCTCTGAGGGAAGACCATCCTATTTTCGTGAATCGGTAACGTTAAATTACACTCGGAAATTCTCTCATGATTGATTTTGCTCTGATTGATTTTCTCAGATTCCTTGCTTTTTTTGCCAGACTTTAAATAGAGCGAATCCTGGGAATTTCTGCATTGCTCCATTGCCCACACATAAATCAAACATCTTCCTTTTGGTCTCAGCACTCGAACTATCTCGGAGATAGCTCGTAGTCTTCGTTCCTCAGTGGATAAATGATGAATAACTGCAATACTGATTATAGCATCCACGGAATCATTTTTGTACGGTAAATATAGACAATTACACTGAAGAACCTCGAAGCTTCGTTTGCGACATATACCCATCAATCCAGAGCTATGATCACATCCCATCTAAGATAATTCTCGAGATTAGTAACGCCTCTGCTTGAAAGGGTATAATGTAAACAAACTAAATGTCAGCGTATTCAACTTTTTTTATACCTAATTATATAGTCCTATTAATTAAGTATCAACAATAAAATTAAAGTAATAATGTAACAAAAAATTTCTGTCTTAACAAACCTCAATAAAAAGAGTTAGGAGTCGGCGTAGTAAACAGAGCGCAATCACATTTATATAATTGTTTTAATATATATCATAATCAGACTACATTCGATTTACAAACTGTTTCGATTCCAATTCGAGCCATCCTCATCAATATCAACGATTAATATACAAAATTAATGATAGTTCCGTATCTTAATAAAAAAAAGTTTGTATTCAGCTATGGTAAAAAAAGTGACACTCAACTTCATTAAACATCTAAACATTTGCATTTTTTTATCAAGATGTGAAACTATCGTTAATTTTGTATATTAATTATAATATTACTGAGAATGAATCGAATTAGAGTCGAAATATATTACGGTTTGTAAACACAATTGTAATTTAATTAAAATAATTGTATAAATGTAACTACACTCCGTTTATCATTCCATTTATCACGCCAATTCTTAACGACTTTCTATTATTGATACTTTGAATTTTAATTAATTCCTATTAATTAAAAAAAGCTACTATTAATGAAATAATAAGAAAGTACCTTATATACATTCTGATTTCCACGAAGATATTTGCCATTCCCGCAACCCACATCCAAAAGCAATGTGCCTTCTTCTAAACTTTCAAGGAATTTTGTTACATTGGGCCATTGTTTATGTCGCGTCTCGCTAAAGTGATTACATATTTCCTCATAAACCTGTAAGAGCACAATTTCAGTAATCGTAAGAAACAAAACATTCTCACATCGTTCGAGTCTACACACCTTATGTACATATGAACTTTCCAATCCCGATGCCGTCTTGTCGTCAATGAAAGTTTCACGTTTCGCAGTATCACAGTAGTTTTTGAAGTCACAGTAACATTCACCATGTCGTACTTTTCTGAAGGTGAAAGATACTCTGATACCACGTTCCTGCGATGTAGGTCCATTTTCTGTCTTGATAACATCACTGTAACGTGGACAGATGCCATGTGTCCATGCATATCTCGCTTCTCCTGTCATAATCAATAAAGATCTGGCTGGCAGGAGAACATCGATTTTTTTATCTTCTTTCTTGAAGTTCATGACCCATGTGGATCCCAATGATAGAGATAATATAGTGTCTTCGAAGACGCTATGTGTGTCAATGTGCGGTGGTATACCTGAATAAGATCATATATTACAATATATGATCTTAGTTTATACAATATAATATATGATTTGAATTTAATGATCCAAATTATTAATTCAATTGTATTTAATTTTACGATTAAAATATATTAAATTTATACAATTTACAAATTTATAAATCATATAATGTCAATATTATAATGTAATTAATATAATAAGAAACTGAAATGTTTAATTGAAAAATCTTTACTTTGTTAAACAATTTTTTTAAAAGAAACAATTTTATGAAATTGTATGAATATCAAGACCTTGTCCAGGTAGATATCTGTTGATAGTCAACTGATCATAAGCATACTTATGACCATGCTTGTCAAATAAAGTTTGCAAAAATTTGTATTCCTGAGGAATTGGCTCGATAGGTTTGTCAGGATTTACTAGGTTTGTGTCATATTCGAACTCATACCCAAAATGTTTTACATCTCTGTATTTCAGTTGCGACCAGACAGTTGCTAAAGTACTAGCTAAAACGAGAAAAACTCTTCTTTAAATTATCTTCTTAATTACATTATTGAATTATATATTGCAAATCTATTTTACCATGTTCATCCCAATTAATTGACTGCAAATCTATCACATTCTTACATTTGTCCCAATTGAGCGTTTCTAACAAAATTTTCTCTTGTTCTTCTGTTATGAAATTCTCCATTAAAGTAAGACCAGAGGGGAATGCAGGATCGGGCACAACATAATCTATGATAGAAACTAAAAATAGAACATTACATTGTTACATAAGAAAGAATTCTAAATTAAAATTGGAATTATATAGTTTTATTATAACAGTATACCTGTTTCAGTGTAGCATACATATAATGGACCATTCTGACCCGGAAGCTTAATGCGTCCATGAATATAGTTGTATACACATGTTGCATCCTCCTTTGAGCTGCACGTTACAAAGCAATATGACTTGCTTGTTGGCATTATCAAAGTATACTTAGAGATCAGAGGATCTAATACACATTGCAATGTCTCTCTTTTGATGCCAGTAACTAGACCACCATTGCATATCATCAAGTGCTGCAAAAAATATCAAGCTTAAAAATAGTTAAAACAAATTCCACATTCTAGTTTAGAATAAGCACACATTTACCTGCGTAGGCTGCTCGGTACATTTAATGTTCATATCTCGGAGCAATCTGTGATGAGCACGTTTCTGCTTTCGTATGCTCTTTCTGTCGTCCCTCTCTGTAGTCGTAACATTTGTCTTGTCACTTAGAGACATAATTTTTGACGTTTAAATGCATTAAGGAGAAAATGGCTTCATCGCAATCGTTCCGTTTTATTAGCTTTACTGAAAAAGTCGATTATTCTATTTATAAATAAAAATTATAAATAAATTATCGACTACTGTCTCTTGACACTTCTTATTAATTAATTTTTCTATTCATGAGTTTTGCATTCATATGCAAAATAATTTAATAACCCAAAAAACCTGAAAACAAATATTTATTATACATACCATATCGTTTTTTTTACAATTTGTTTAGATAATATTTTAAATAATATAACCTATAAAATAAACTTTCGATACATAACCTACAAAGGAGTTTAAACATAGAATATAAAACTGAAAAAGAAATGACGCATTCGATAGACTGCACTAGTGCGCACTGAGCGCGAACTTTTCGGTGCTACACATTGTTGTGCGTACATCAGTGCATTCAAGTCATATTCGGCAAATGAAAACTGATCCAGTGTGGTGCTGAATTTATATTTGAATTGAATGAACGGACGAGTTAAAAAAATGTCACACTGACATTTTTGTCAGTGTAGTTCGAACAAACAATATTAGTTAAGTAGCAAAATATTACAAAATGATAAAGGAAGATTAAAATTATTTATAAATAAATTATTTGAAACAAGTAGTAACAATGAAATAGAAGATGTGTAATAAAAGAAGAAAAACCAAAACAAAATTATGTGGACATCGTGAATAAATACCACTAAAACCGTGTCAATGCATACCGAATGTGCCATAAGGACCATTCCACACAAACTTGCATAGCCACATAACTATATGCATACAAAAAATTATCCAATTTCTATCATAAAGACAAATATAAAATATGATTGGATGATTTTCTTTATGCACATGTTTATGCAGCTATGCAAGTTTGTATGGAATGGCTCTAAGAGAAATCTGAAAGAGGACAGCTAAAACTACTATTAGGTGTAGTAAAAAAAAATCCATTATTTTTGCATGAAATTGAATGGAAAAATAATGGATTTCTTTTTACTACACCTAATATAATATAGGTATTCGCCATTTTTAGTCTTTTTCTCACTTTCTTGCTTCTTTCCTCAATTCTTTGCTCTCTCTCTCTCGCTCTCTCTCTCTCTCTCTCTCTCTTTCTCTTTTTCCCTCCCCACTCCGCCGCTAAACTAATAACATTTTCTTTTGAGATGCAATGTAACCTCGCACTACACCAGTTGCGTGTAAGTGCTACATTAGTGCTATTAATTAATTACCTTTCTGTGGCCTAATTTTCACCGAGGATTTAAATCGGATTAGAATGTAAGAACTTATCAACTATAGTCGAGTATTCCCCTGTTATAGTCGAACAAGAGGGGAATGCTCAACTGTAATTGGTAAGTTCTTACATTCTGATCCAGTTTAAACCTTCGGTGGAAACTAGACCCGTGACTAAGTTGTACAATAGGGCATAAAAGGGCAAAGGTTCTAGCATTTCTTGCACTGTCTTCAACAGTCTTGCACGTGTCGTTGGCTTCGTCGATTACGATCTGGTAAGTATATTATAGAGAAATTAAAGTATAATTAGATGTAACGTATACGGTATGCGTAAAACGGTATGATAAAATAATCGTATATTTCATTTAATTCTTAATAGTAATTAATATAAATATAAAACATAATCTTTTGTTTCCATTTGATTTTGCAAATCGAAGGTATTCCTAATCATTTTATTCTCTTGTTCATTTTTTCATCTGAACACAGGACAGAACTCTGATAAAAAAAGTTGATAGAAAACAATTGAAAACGATAATAAGATTTCTATCAATTTGTATAATTTTCTATAAGTTTATGTTATTTTCTATCGTCAACCACGTGAGCATCATGATTGATATCGAATATGAATTCTCTCGTGTTTTATCAGGTTTTATAAGATTTACAAAATTCCTATAAGATTTGATTAAAATTATTTCATTAAATAAAATGAAATTTTATTAGAAATACTTTTTAAAGCACTAGAAACAAGTAAAACTTCGTCCACCATTTTTATTCCTTTTCCCACTCCTTTCTCTGTCTCCATTCCATCACTGAGCTGTGACGGATGATCATTACAGATTATGATTTGTATTTGCTGCTTGAATTTTGTAGCTCCTTTTATTTCATTTTTGCTCTCAAAATCAGTTGAATATCTATTTTAATATTAGTACAGGATCTGAAGAGTGTCTGGCGTTCAGATTATTTCTAGATAAAGTACCAAATATATATGTCAATTTGAAGAAAAAGATTGAAATTTCTCATCTACGAGGAAGTGATGTTTATTCACAAGTCATGTATTTGTTTTACAGCAATACAGTAAGTTGTTGACGAATATTATCCGCAAGAAATTTAAATAATCGAATACCTTTTTCTGATTTATTGATACAATTTACCGCAACAAGACATTTTATAAATTTGTTCGTTAATATATAATATTTCAGTTTTTTTATATCCTTCTTTTCGTCTCTTAGTCTTATGATAAAATTTCGAAGTGCGGAAATACATAAATACGAAACTACAAGATTTCCAGCAGCTTAGAAGCTGTAATAACCGTAACGATTATAACCTTCTCAGCTCAGTAATATAATATACTTTTCAAAACTAAGTTTCCTATACTCTATGCTTATGACTCATCTCTAAACAGATTCGTGAGTCATTCGCACTCACATATCTCTGATCAGTTTCTTTCATCCTCACGTATATTTTTGATATTCGAAAATGTTATGTTATGGTTAAAATTCATCGGATATTTACTTTCCATCATTTTTATAATAGTAAAGATTCCTCTAGTTCTGGGAGTCGATTCTGTAATTTGAGTGAGATCACTCACTTTTCGCACTTTCATCTCACATCTCACAGTTTGTCCGCGTGATTTTGTAACGACGAAGTCAAAATATGAAATTACTAGATTTGCTGATTACTAGATTTGTGAGGAAAAACGTGAAAATGTGAAGTGAACCGCGGTCAATTCATGTTCATAAAGATTAAAAACCATTTCATTCTTGTTGTTTCTCAAATGTTAAACGAAGACAAACGCTGCTCATGAACGTTGTCAGCATGAATTGGACCACAGCTGTAAAGTTCAATTTATTCCTTTTTTTTCAATTCTAGAATTGAAAATAGATGACGAGTAAGTCGGACTTCGATTAAAAATGGTTAAAAGTAATAAACCGTGAGTTGTGGAACCATGGAACTGGACCTAAAACGATTTTCTGCCATTATTTATAAAGTCAATCCTATTGAAAATAAATATCTCTAAGCATTCTTCGTGTAATTCTCATATGTGGTTCAAAGACTTTTTATCCTATTTATCCAGTGACCAAATTTTACTGCCATGTATATTGCCATTTGATTTTACTTTTATCTTTGGACTGTACAAAATTATATATTTAAAATTTAAAAATTGTTAATTCAGTCGGTTCAGTCGGCTGTGATTCCTCTCTCGCTCTATTTCTCAGTCTTTCTCGGATCATTCATTAAGAAATTTCTTGCCAAACGAACTTCCGTAAGATTGCAATTGGACTATGAAAATAGAGAATCACATAAAATGGCTCACATTTTTATCATGATAAAAGTTAGAAAATCGATATCCTAGAGGTCGATTTTATATCTTCAAACAAGGTGAAAATTACAAAAGTGAATAAATTTACTAGATGTTGACCAAAATTATTGAAATTATTAATATTCTAATAAATTCGCTCTTTTACTTTCGTAATTTTTACCTTGTTTCAAGATACAGAATCGATCTCCTGATCAAGTCAGTCTTCTTGTAAGCTACTAATAACATATCTGCGACTTATAGCTTTGGCATACCAGCGCAATATTTGTTGCGAGAGACACGCGATATCCAATGATGATATCCAATGAGAATATATCTTTGAATGAATGAAAACATCGGTAAAGCTGTATACTTGGATATGTGTCGCGCACGACAAACATCGCGCTGGTGTGCCGGAGGCATAACATGTAACGCATCCCTAGTTCAGTTATTTAACCGCGTATGTACTACTACATATATACGATATCGTACTATGGCCGGTATTCATGAGGTTTGTTTGCGTTGTATACAAGGCCACCAAACTGCCATGGTTTTTTTCCGTTACCAGCATTTGTAGCGATCTCTCGATAGCTATGACACAGGAAATGAAGAACTAATATTTAATATGGTTATCATATGGAAATCGTTTCCGGCCAACATTACCATATAAGCATATGGTTGCGTTTATTATGGTATGGTAACGTTCGGAACAAAAGGGGAGATTGATGGCCCTGATCGTATACTCCACATGCTTCAACATGTTCCTACCATAGCTTCTATTCCAATGCACTTATTATTAGTAGGAACTATGGCAGGAGCATGTTATCTATATAACCCAAATAATAACCTAACCTATAATCAGATTTAGACAATCGAATCGACATCGATTCGATGTCAATTTGATTTCGACATTGATTCGACATTGATATCGATTCTATTTATTGAATACGCGTCACATGTTCTCATGCGGCAAGCGTCCAGTGTGCAAAAGCGATTAGGCTGGAGTCCTATAAGGTGTATTTACCGCGTATTGCGTAATCGCGTAATAGCTCCGACACACCAGCGCAATGTTAGTCGCGCACGACATGCAATATCCAATAACAGTATATATCTTTAGAATGAGAATATTGATAAAGATATATATTCATTGAACATCGCGCTAGTGTGCCGGAGGCATAATGCCTGAATAATGCAATAAGCGATAAGCGATGAGCGATATTTAATGAGAGCTTTGCTTTGTGTCATCACGTGAGAAAAAGCAGAGCTTTTGTTGGATCGCTCGTCGTTCATCGCTCATCGCGTCCAGTGTGCATTAGGCATAACCAATCAAAATCAAAAGAGGTTCGCTGTTGTGGTTTCGCGTTTAAGAGTTCCTTTTACTGTGCGGAGTCCCTTACTGATTATTAATTGGTTACGCGAAAAGGGTTACGCTGCCGTACACAAAATTTCTGTAACAGTAATTTTAAGACGTGAAACTGATGAGATCAGAGCCAATCAGAATATTGCTTTAGATCTACGTACTCCAACGGAAATAGAATAACTATATAATAAACTTATCCATAAGGCGAGTTTCAATCGGTTAAAATTCATCTTATTACGAAGTTATGGAGTTTACTTTATTTTTATTTCTATTAGATTACGTAATCTAAAGTAGTATTCTGATTGGTTCATTGACTTTAGTTACCCCTTCGTACACCTTACATATACTGTTACAGAATTTTGTGTGCGGCAGCCCTATACTCCATGGACTTCAGTCTTAGATGAATTGAATTCGTATTACTATAATATATAAATCGTTTTTTGTTTTAGATATAAACTAAAAAAGTGACAACATAGAGACAAATACAAGTAAAAACAAAATTGATAATATAGATTCTCCAAAATGACTGGTAGTCATATAACAAGTAAGTTATAGTCCATGATGGAAGGATAACACAGAGTGCAGTTGGAGCGTCTCTTTTTAAATCTTTACCCTCTCTGTCTATAGATTGTTCAAAAGGGCCGTCTCATAGAGCGGAAATTGGCAACGGAACTCGCGACAAATCACACACGACGAATCACAGACATTCTGTTCTGTTTTCTTACGCTTTTCCTAAATCCTTCATGTCCCATTTAAAGTACGGTCAACGCGATGCTGCAAACGCTTTGAAGCGTTTTTTTAATTGGTCAGTTTATAAAATTCTTTCTTCTAATTGGTTCATCAAGCATTTGTAGCGCGATTTTGACCACAGTCTTAATGGAATAAACGGAACGTGCAGAATAATAAAAATCATATTTTTTATGTTATTTACAATACTTATAATAATAAATAATATTTTAATAAATATAACAATCTATATAACATTACTGGTAAACATTAGAACTTCCTAAGCAGTAAAATATTTTTAATATAACTGTAAAACTGTCTCATGATTGACTGAAACTTAATTCCGCTGCCGCGTTTACCGCTCAATTAATAAAATATAAGAGAAAGAAAATAAACGGAATCGTAAGCTGTTAATTAATACATTTATATTTACTGTAATTATCGACTCATTAGCATTCTGTTATTGTGTCCATATTAATGAACAAGATAAAAAATAGTATGTAATCAATTATATGGACGCAATGGCTGTAATATACATCGACAGCATATAATATTGCAAGACTATCTAACTTTCGTTCATTCTGCTAATTATAACGGTGAAATTATAGCGAAAATAGCGGACTATGATTCGTCGTATTGATTCCGCGAGTTCCGTTATCAACTCTGGGACAGCACCCTTATGGCTTTTGCACACCAACGCGATGCGCGACACGCGATACGCAATGCGCGACATCCAGGTTGTCTTCACTCGAGTGCATCTATGTATTATTTTATCTTTGTTGTTCATTGAATGTTAAACGAGGATAAATAATTCATGAACCCGGATAAATTTCCGAACACAGTCATGCAATAAGCATATATATAATTTTTTCCAGTAGAGGTTGTAAGATGTTTTATTACATATATCAAGGTTACAATATATGTAGACTATTTATGTATCCGAAACTGACAATACTGGTGTTTTTAGGTGTCATCTAACATACCATTGTAACATATCCATTGTAAAGTTTGACATTTTTGACGGTATATGTACTCAGAATGTTTTGTCATACGGATGCTTGTGTTGTTTATAGTGACTTGAAAATTTTTGCTTGTGTTGTTTATAGTGACTTGAAAATTTCATCTCAATCAAAAAATGGAATTAATTCGTGAAAATTTTCGTGCGATGATTTACTGCAACTTTCGACGTGGACTATCTCAACAATAGTGCATTGATCAACTCACTTCGATTTTTGATGATAAAGCACCATCTAAAACCACTATATGTTATTGATTTAGTGAATTCAATCGTGGCCGTTGTTCGCTCATAGACGAATTTAAAGAAGGTCGTCCAAAATTTGTTGTTGTGCCAGAAAACATCGATGCTGTGCGCAAACTGATAATGCAAGATCGTCATGTGACATGATACAATATGCATTAGTAAATTGATACAATATGCATTAAAATGATTAATTAAATACATATATGTATATGTGTTTACGTATTGTCAAAATTAATATAGGCTGTGTTAAAAAATTTATTGCTAATAAAATCTATAGTTTGCGTTAAGTGCACTATAGATTTGCAGTAAATAGATTGGCAATAAATTTTGGAACACAACCGTAATTCAATAGAAAATTACTAGTTATAGACCCGTATTCAGAACGCGCTTACGCTTATTCAGAATCGATGTTAGCACGCTAACATGCTATAATTTATGTTACGCATACTGTAGAATTTCAGAGATAAAAGTGCGCTTTTCTAAATATGAGTCATAGGATCCATCATATCAAATGCACGATATAAACTAAGCCATTGCATATAAATCATATTACTTATTTCAACACCTTCGCTCAATACAAACTTTGATGCATTTTTAGACGCAGCACCGTCGTTTGATCCGAAAGAATGTAGTGAGAGACGTCTAGAATTTGTGATGAGTGCGCATCTGTGTGGTCATGATGAGCTTTACCCAGAGATAAAACATTTGGTAAAAGATACTAATGAAATGTTTTTTGATCACATGAAAATTTGTCTAAATTGCTTGCCGATATATCAAGCAAATAAGGACAAGATTAAGTCTTTAGATTCAAATGCATATGAAAATTCAAACACAGTTATAGAAATATTATCTTCAATATGTCAACAGCTTGAGAATTAAAATAAAATGTTATTTGAAGGATAAAATAAAATAAAATAAAATTATTTCAAGGGATTGGATTGTCATTTGCTCCTTTGACATATTTAATAATATACACTCAATTTTTATTTTTGTCATCCACTAAATATAAATAATATAATATAATATACAGGGGATGTTTCATTTCAGCAACAATATTACAAATTGAAATGTTACATAAAAAAGTTTATAAAATGTTTCATGAATGTTTCAAAATAATATTTCAATTGTAACATTCACATGCCATTACATCTTAGCTATTATTTCAATAATTTGAGATGTTAGAAAAAAAATATTTAGCAACATCTAAGAAATGTTTTGATTTGGAATATTTTGTTTGATGTTCAAAGACATTACAGCAATGCTATATTTGCGATAATGAAACATCAATTTTACAATATTCCATAAATATTTCATATAAAACATTTACTTTGTAACATATTGATAAATTACATTACACTGCAAATAAATTCATTACACTACTGCAGATTTCTGTACATACGTATATATGTGTGGAAACGTTTTTGAAACTATAATACCTAATTTTTCGGAAGCTTTTTAGCAGATAAGGTATGTACGTTTATGGTTAAGAGCGAAGAAAGAGAAGAATATGATGATGTCACATTGGTCGAATTCAACTCGCAAAGACATGTAAGAAATTTATTGGAAAGAAATAGGGATAATAGAGAAACTACTAGCGTTTGCGGCTCAGTGCAGAAAGTCTATCAACTCGGAGGAGAGATTTAGGTCTGGGATCGACTCGAGGAGCGTTCTGATATTTTTTTCTGTTGTCGTCAATTGTTTATAGGCATTCGCTTGCCTATGGCACATAGATAACTTAAGACCTTACGTCGTACCAATCCGATTCGATAATTTCGAGATTGCGCCAGGTCTACGTGTCTCGAATACTTTAACGATTAACCTTTTCCTTTTATCGATTGAAGAAATCGTTACCGTAATCAGACATCCTGTTAAATTTTTCGTCTATAAAAGATTTTAGACGCGTAAATTTTATCTTGGATGTTATTAGTCAGTGATAAGTGCTATTTTAAAAAACATTCCAAAATTATATTGATAAATAAACTTTACAATTTTTCGCTTGGGTTTTATTCTAAATATGTTTTAGGATATAAGTTTGCATGAATTATTTCTTATTATCTATATTAATTAGGTACGAGCTAGTTTTTACTGCATCCATGGAAATATATGGGGCAGCAATTGCAGATAAATTAGACGTAAGAACTAAATTAAATGTAATTAAACATAAGAAGATTAAACATAATTTAAATGTAATTAGATTAAATTATTCATTGTCTAATGTTGCCGAAATCTTATATTGGAATATACATCTTTGTAATCTTTTAGAGAAATTATATAAATGCGGATATTCTTTTATTGTTATTAATAATTCATCATCATTTTTGTGAATATTTTTTAGATTGAACCTGTTATTAAACTGATTACCTTCATTTAAATCATTAACTAAAGAATATTCATGAGAAAAATAATTACTCATTTTTTCTTCGTTATTAACATTGAAATATAATTCACAAAATAAGCTATGCTTTCGTAATTTAACACATAAATGACAGTGCGCGCTTTGAAATTTGAGGTCGCATGCGATTGGTTAACCATAAGGACTATAAGCCATACGACGTAGGAATTTCATTCTTACGAAATTTTTCAACGATAAATTTTAAGTCTTAAGTTTCAAAATGATTGCCTTATTGCTTGACTGTGATTGGTCGATTCGCTTACTGGTAAGGCTTAAGTTTTTTTATGTGTCATGGTCTTATCTCTCTAAAGAATCTATCAACGTCAGGACTGTATGTAATTCATTTGTAGGATGTAAGTTTACCAATATGAAGGAGACTAGACTTCGGTATGAATCCTGGAACGTCCGGATATTTTTTTCGTGTTGTCGCTTATTTTTTTACATTAATTTGGTGCTCTTTGTGTTGTTGCTTATTAAGTTTCATTCGAGACGTTTTAATAATAATATGGAAGCAATAATATAACTGTTGGTGAAGTCATGTATAGCCGGTTACAAAAAGGTTGCAACACTTTTTCGATGGGTTTCGGAATGCAGCCTACTCACCCAGCCTACTCACCCGATTATTTGAGATTATTAGAGTTCTTATTTATGGATCCATGAATAAGAATCAATCGTTCGGTGAGAGCAAGCTGCATTCCGAAACCAATCGAAAAAAAGGTGTTGCAACCTTTCTGTGACCGGCTATATGTACATACATATATGTATAAAATACTCTAACAACACAAAGTCGATTCTAAGTCGACTCTGAGTCGACTATAGCTCCTAGATGTCTGAAAAATGGACGTCCACAAGTCGACTTTAGACGTTTCTAACTCAGTTAGAAATGATAATGAAATCAACATCGAATCAACGTCGATTCGACATCGATTTAATACTTTCGATGTCGAATCGACATCGATTCGATGTCGATTCCATTATTATTTCTGACTAGGAAGTACATCACATAATGTCCCACTTTAAAGATGACTATAAGCCGACTTTAAATTAACCATTCTAAGCTGTGATGCGATTCATGTTCACAACGCTCAAGAACAGCATTCATCCTTGTTTAACTATAGTTAAACAAAAAGAACGAATTCCACATGTAAGTTTTGTGCGTAAATCGCACTAAACGTCCTAAAGTCCATATTGGAAGGACATCTGTACAAAGTCAACTTACAGGTTTCTAAAGGCTTGACTAGCAAAATCAACTTATAGTCGACATATCGACGTTTGCTGTTAGGGATATTCACAGATTCATTCACAGAGATTATTTCTAAATATTTCTACGATTTACATTGAAATTCTCGGATGCCACATTTAGGTTCTCTAAACGTTCTAGGTTTCTAAGAACTTCGCAAATGAAACGTCTCATAAAGGTGCCTTTTCATATTGACGCTCGTTTTCGGCGTTAAAATAAGTTAAATAGAAATTGACGAATATCAAGCGTAAATTTTGATTACGTCTATTTTGGCGCTAAAAATAAGCATCAGCATGAAAAGGCATTATCTCTATTTTAGCAACTTCGATCACGTAACCTACATTGGCTACATACCATCCATTTGATGCTACAAAAGATTCGATGCATTTTTTGATTGGTCAATTAATGAAATTCTTTTTTCCGGTTGGTCAATCAAAAGTTTTGAAGCATTTGTAGTGTTGTGTAGATCGCACCCGTTGACGCTACAAATGCGACAAGCGTCAGCATGAAAAGGCACCTTAATAGTGTCTTCCCGAACTTAGTCTGAGATCGGAATCAGACTATGCATTGAAGATTGAGATTAAAGATTAAAGATTGAAATTTCACCAATGAGGACAGAGAAATTTTGGCTTCTTTTGTTCTGATTGATTAAACTTCAATCTTTCAATCTTCAATCTCATTTTTCAATGCGTAGTCTGATTTCAGCTTGAGACGTGTTCAGATTTCCACCTGGGTATTCTCCGGATGTCATGTATTCTTGTTTAACATTCGATAAATAACAAGAATAGAGTGATACTTGGATGGCACTCGGGTAGGAATCTGAACATAGCCTTAGGCGTTGAAATCTAATGACTTAAGGAGGGGGGGGTGACATGAGCGCCATCTGTTGCCTAAAACGCAATTCTCTAAAAGAATGTTCGTAAACTCTACGAATTGCAGCCTCCACCCTCATGTTTCATTTTAAATATAATACAATAACCTAGCCTAATTTTAACTAGCCTAACCTAACTTCATCGCGTCGCGAGAAAAAATTGAATAAGTTTGTGAACGGCCGACCGTTACGGTCCTTCGTTTGCTCCTAGCACAAGAAGTGGACTAGACTGTGGAAATTGACAAAAACTCGGCGCCATATTGTGATCTTGTGTTTGGTTAGCGTTTTCTGGCGCGTGGTGAAGAAGTTTGTTGTAATTTAATTGATAACGATGTCCGACAATCAGGTAAGCCATCCCGATACGCGATCGGCATCCCCGCGGTCTCGCCGCAGCGCTTTCGCGACTGCGGTCGCGGCCGGCGGCAATTAGTTCGCCGGGATATTCCGAATCGAACTTCGTCATGAGTTTGAATGAACTAGCGTTCTAACCTTATCGTGTGCTACTAGGAACAAAAACCCGAAGCCGGCCCAGGCGACGCGAATTCGGAGTACATCAAGCTCAAAGTTGTTGGAAATGTAAGCGATACATGCTAGAAACATCAATTATTGCGCGCGCACAAGACACATTAGATCTATTTTTTTCTTCCAGGATAGCAACGAGATTCATTTTAGGGTAAAGATGACCACTCAGATGGGCAAGCTAAAGAAGTCCTACAGTGATCGTGTGGTGAGTTCCCTCATTTATTATCTTTTGATCGCATACATCGTATTTTGTTCTTTACGTGGAGTTTTATCAAAGTACACAATAAGATGCATATTCGATAACTTCATAGTTGTAACGCTAGAATTTTGAGGATTGATAATCCTTAGTACAGCCATAATAGAAAAAATGAAGAATTAGGAATAAGGAGTAATGATTTCAACCTATTAAAAACTGTGTATTCTGGTATATTCGATTACATTCTTGTTATTCATTGATGTTAAACAAGGATAAGATGATCACTGTATTGTACTTAGTCATTCATTGGAAGACAGTTATAGAATTTAGAATTAACTTCCAGATTAGAAGATCTGTCGGTACTAAAACATATTAATGTAGCTGGCTGATTGCATTCAATTGGACATTACAAAATACATTTTGTAATCCAATACAAAACATTTTGCAAATTACGTTACAAGTTGGAATAATTTATTTTCTAAACAATATTTAAAAATTACAAAAATCTTACTCAAATAAGGGTGCAATCGCAATGGAAGAAATAAAGAATAAGGAATAAAGATTTTAACCCATCAGAATTTTATAACATCGATGAACTTTAGTGTAATTGAGCCATGTAAATGTAATATGTCTTACTGTGCCATGTATGTCTCTTGTTGGAAGGCACCGTATATTTTGAAACAGTGAAAATTACAAAAGTGAGCAAACTTTTGTAATTTACTAGATTTTAATTTATTAGATTTTTATCAATGAAATTACAATTATTCTAGTAAATTCGTTCCCCTTGTAATTTTCATTTCATTTCAAGATATAGAATCGATTCCCTGAGCTGCATTCAGAAACTTCACTTGAGTGCATTTGAATATTATTTTATTCTTAGTTTAGGTCTACAATAAGTCAGTAATTGTAATCTTAGAAGTTAGCTGTTGGCCAACTTTACTAATTATTTCGATCAATCTTGACTCACCGATTCTCCTTCAGATTCGCTTCTGACTTACCGATCACAGAATATACCGACTCATTGTAGACCCTTAGATTTGTTTTTTTTTCCTATATTAAAGCATTAGAATGCTTTTTCTTATTTTCGTTGAATATCGAATATGTATTACTTTTAAGTTCTAAAAATGTACATTAGTTCAATTATAGAAATTTATTGTTTAACATTTAGCGAATGACAAGGATAAAATAATAACCCTTGAATTTCTGAAAGCACCCTAGGAAATATTTCTGACCATGAGATCAAGCAACTGATTGATTTGATATTTTTTATTCAAATTTGCTTCAGTCAAATATTACATAACTTTAAACATGTCTTTCTCTATGTTGCATAATTGTAGAACAAGATAAAATATATCTTTTCTTACTCGTTCAATTTTACAGAAAAATATCGGATCTCTTCTTATAGTTAAACTCCGATTAGAATCTCTAAGCAATAATAGTGTAAGCGCCTATGAGAGAGCTGTATTCTATCTTCTCTTTTAGGCACTTACAATAGTTTACACAACGAGAGTCACTTATCTATATACAAGTCAGTAAATTACAAGCACTTCAAACTTGTTTCTTCAGCTGAACTTTTTGGAGAGAAAAAAAAGAGAAAAGATGAATTGTAAGAAATTTAGCTGAAAAAAATAGACCTGAAATTATTAGATTTTAATAATGGCTGAACCGATTATTTTGAATAGGTATTCATATCCATTCTTATTTTAATATCCGTATTTCGTATAATATAAGACCTTGTATGTACTTAAGGCTTCCTTAAATTTATCTTTAGATACTCAGCAGCCAATGAAATAATTCATAAAATATCTGAAGATAAATTTAAGGAATCTTAAATATAAGGCCTGACTATGAATACGGGCATAAGATCTTAAGTAATGTCTTAAGATTAATACAGCCCTCTGATTGTTCGACATCTTAAGAGTGTACTTTTGACGATCTTGAATAGAATCGAATATGAATACCGTCCTTAAATTGATATATTACTTACGCGATATATTTCTAATTTTGTTTAGGGTGTACCTATGACATCGCTTAGGTTTCTTTTTGATGGTAAAAGAATCAATGATGATGAAACACCAAAGCAGGTAAATCAATTTTATAGTTCGCGTTCGAAATTGATTGACAAATAAATGAAATCTTACTTTGCTAAAAATCTTATTTTCTTAATTAGTATTAGTAATGTTTGTTGTACATTTTTGTTAAATATCTATAATATTTTAAAAGATGGATTTAAAATTTATCTAAGAAACATATACATGTGTATGTTAAATTAGCAAAATAATCTTCTATTACACAATAGGCAAGTCAATCAGTCTTAATTTGCCCTCAAAAATCAAAGTAGTATAAATTAATTAATAATAAATTTATTAACTCACCTACATATATAAATAGTTACTTATATAAATAATCAATATTTCAATGTTACACATTTATTAATATTTTGAAGTATTAACTAATATTAAAGATGTTATTAATGAAAGAAAGACCATTAATTTCAGCTGGAAATGGAAAATGATGATGTCATTGAAGTATATCAAGAACAAACAGGTGGTCGTTAATTAAGTTAAAGGAGGATCATTCGTTCTAATATTTTATAAAGTGGAAGTGACTCTAATAAGAAAAAAATGGACAAGTTTATAAGTATGCATATGTACACATACACACATACACACACACACATATACACATATATATACGTACATACATACACATATACACACAATACATACATACGGATGATTAAATAAGATGTAATTTCCTGATTTCAATACGATATTGTAAAATGTGTTGTCTTACATTCCTGTACCGAGGCGAATCATTGTCCGGAGTGATTAGACGATGAATTCTCGGATCATTTTGTAAAACACATGTACGGGCAATCACATGTCAATATTACGTACTGTGTGTCCGTTTTCGTATGTCGTCAGGACAATTTTCAGAAATAGAATAATTGAATTGTGCGCCATTATAAATGCGTTTAACGTTCGTAAACTCCTTGTCCATCTTTAAACTTATTCCTGGAAATCTCGCGTTTACTCTTCTTTTTCTCTACTCGCCTTTTTACTTTTGAATACAGGAAATATATATTAATTAATTCTAATACAAGAAAAAATGTGAAAGATATGACAAAATTGTTACGCGCGTTTAAGTACAATAATAGTAATTATAAAACTTTTCAAATAATTGGAACATATAAATTGTAATGAAAAGTTTATATCGTGGTTAATGCTCGGGAGCATTTAGAATTGGCATAATTCATTTTATTCTCTTACAATTAGAAAGTTGTGCAACACTTTTAATTTTTACTAATCGTATTATGTGCACTTTCATATAGTAATAAATATAATAGTAATAAATATAAATTAATGCTCCCCAGAAAAAAATTTTTATTCTTACCGTTTTAATTTTTGCTCTCAACCGTAATGTTGCTTTGCAATATAAATACCAAATTTATATGTATAAATAAACGTATGATATAAACTATGTGTATCTCAAATTTATAAAATAAATATCAAGGAAAAAAATTGTGTGAAAATAATTTCAAAAAAAATACAACAAAAGCAATCTCTATGAGATCGCTGCAGACTATATT
>NW_017259581.1:1135053-1136446 GCF_001594045.1 Atta colombica | reverse complement strand
TATATATATATATACACAGGTTGACGCATTTTAATATCCTAAGCGAATATCTCAGAAACTAAAAGAGATACAAAAAAAGTTTTATATAAAAGTTATAGATTTTCTTGGGAGAAAGAAGGTGGAAATAACGGATTTTGGATAGGGGGATACTATCAATGTCAGGTCAACATGAATTTTTTATATAAGACCCCATTTTTTATTGCATGTTCTTGTAGCATAAATAAAATATTTTTTCATGAAGTATTTTTTGAGTTATAAGACTTGAAAGTTAAAAATGGAGCGATTAAAATGCCCCACCTTGTATACTATTTCCAAATACGATCTCAGTTCAAGAAGTAAATAATTTTAATCATCAATGAAAGGAATAACGAGACAATATTATATCTTGGCTAGAATCGCTTTTATTTATACATTGATCATATTCGACAGTTATATAATAATTCATTAGCTTTCAGGTCTTTCTTTCGTACATATTTTATTATAAACTCTTACTTTTATAAGCACAATCCTAAAAATAATTATATAGTTATATACAAATCATTTTATTTCGAGCATTGACTAATAATGCAATATGTGACGAGCTGTTATTACATTTGTACAATACGAAAGTACGGGAGGAGAAATTTTTCTCTAGAAGAAATTTCATTTCGCAAATATGTTTAGATATGCGGTAAGAAATTCAGAGTTGTATCGTCTAGCTGCATGAAGTCTAGCTGTAGCTACATACAGAATAGTCCACAATTTGTGATCTTGATTCTAACGATAGATATTAATTTCTAATTGAAGTTTCTAATTTGTAATATATCTTTTCATAATCGTAAAATTTACTTTCATTTGAAAGTATTAAAATCAATTTTTTAAAATTGATTTATTAAAATTCTATGAAAATAAAGAATTCGCATTAAATTCATTATACTCTTTATTTTCCCGAATATTTAATTTACAAAATTTAGAAATACTTTTTTATTAAAATTAATTCAAAGTTCATCGGAGGTTCTATCGATAAAATTAAAAGCATAAATTATGGAATATGTATATATCCTACTATTATTCTCCAAAAATATCCGATATACAAATTGCTCTTTCACAACAAGCGATATACCGCAAATCAACTATTATGCATTGATATAATAAAGTAAGAGAATTCATTCATGACACAAATATCCAAATTGAAAATAAAATATATATATGTTCAATTTCCGATGCTATAGATTATAAATTATATAAGTAGATCTTTTTACGTTTACATATGTAACAAATTTAACAGTACTTTTATGTAATAAACTTAATAACATTTTTATACAATATTAAAAATTTAATTATAAATTTTAATATGTCCTATATAATATAATAAATTTAATTAATACATTTATATTCTCAGTAAAATTTATAT
>NW_017259581.1:1131852-1134778 GCF_001594045.1 Atta colombica | reverse complement strand
TATATATATATGACATTCACATTTACACCGTGTTCTGATCGATTTAAAGCTCTCAATATATGCACTTTCTGTTTTTCATTTTACATAATTTCGCCGTATGAAAAAAATTAAAAATTTGTATTTGTTTTATAAATATCTATAATGTTTATTCTATAATGAGTCGGTAGTCTAAATTTTATCGATGAAATTGGCAACAGCTAATTTGTATGACTAAGACTACCGATTTTCTTAAAACTAACCAAATTCGATTTTATTCCTCCTCATTGTCGAATTAAACAACGTATAATGAATAACTCATGCGAAAGATCATAAATCACCTATTTAGGTGAGAATGAGACTGATTAAGACTGATTAAGAGATTTAAGATTTCCGACTATCGATTCATTGTAGAATCAGCATAAAGCATCATGGCGAAGCAGAACAAATTGGAAATTACTTCTTTTTTCAAAATAAATAGATTTTTCTCAAAGCAACACAATTTTTTCTCATCTCTCTCCTCTCTCTCTTTCCGATTATTATCATTTATATATCATCTTCTAAAAAATACAAATACTACATACTAGATAAGTACTCCTTTTTTGTTATAATGCAATTTATATATGCTTACATGCATATATTATATATATATATATATATGTGTGTGTATGTGTGTGTGTGTGTGTGTGTGTGTGTGTGTATATACAGGATCTCTTGTTTTCATTTTTCTGTATAACAATCCGATTGCTAGTTATCGCACAAAAATATCTAGGATCAAAATTACTTCATTTTTTCTACGCAGGTGTATAATTTAAAAGAAAAATGTATAACTTCAATTCGGACTTTTCCTTTTAAGTAACCATTAATTTTGGAGACAATACAATATTATACAGAAAGATTAAAATATGGAAACAGTTCTGTGTATATATACTTAAATATATACAGGTGTACTTAAAATGTACAGGTGTTCATTCTGAGAGCATACACAATTTCTACAGATCTAGTACGTATTATTCAAGTTATGCGCAACTATATGAACAAAATCTATTCTCCCTCCAGACGAGCGTTCTTTTTCTTAATACTTTCATTCATTATTTATGTCTACTACTTACTCACGATTACATAATAAATATATAATATCCGTCGAGGACGATCTATCTCCTTTAGTTTCTAAAGCACGGGCATTGCTGCGAAAGGGCGAGGCATTTTGTGTGAGAATAAATTGTGGGAGTGAGATAGAGATAGAGATAGATAGATAGATAGATAGATAGATAGATAGATAGAGAGAGAGAGAAAGGAAGGAAAAAAAGGAATCTTCTTCAATTCTGAGATTAGGTGCGACGAGCGACTCTCGACAACATCGTGATGGGTCACAGAGCGTCGCGATGCCATACCCATGTTCTCTTCGTATGATCGAATCTGTGAGCCAGCCATTGTTGCTCCAAAAGTTGATATCTGTCCTGGCTGAGGTACAAGGGCTTGCCACGTCTACAAGATTATTTATAATATCAAACAATAGAATATTAAATAATAGTATTAAAAGTTGTATAATTAGTAAAATATAATATTAAAAGTCATAATTTAAAAAAAATTAACTTGTAATTATGAAAGAATTCAAATATTTAAATAAAATATAGCCTAAGTTTCAACATATTAAAAATTAGAATAACAAATATTTAATGTTTAATCACACATTATTCATATATACTTTTATTCTATATTACAATAAATCATACTTTAGATCTCTATCTTCTTCTTCAAAGTCGTCGAGATACAAAGATCCCCATAAACACGCTCGTCGACCGCGTATCACGATAATGTAAGTCGAAGTCACTACGAGGTAGATGCCAGTCCCACCGCCACAGTCAATTGAATGCTAAGAGTATAAAAATGTGAAAAAATATTTACAGTTTGATATTCGTGAATAATATTTTATCGAGCATATGTAAATTTTATGCTCACCTGAGTAGCTTCGAACACATTCATCTGTCTACAACAGTTTTGTTTGAGGCAGACAATAGTGCCACATAATAAACAGATGCTGATCTCCGGCGGTACAGAATGACACATACTGCACTGTCGTTCATGGTAATACTGAAAAGAATTAATACATATATTTATATGGATAAAAGTATATGAATAAAAATAATACATAAATGTTGTGTGTAATAGAATACAAATACATGTATATAAAGAAAACATTCTAATTTATAAAATGTTTGAATTAAAATATAGATATGTTTATATTTTATAGCCATTTTATTCATGCGTATTTCTTGCTTCCATTTTTTTAAATTAGTTGAATTAATGAATTAAACTGTGATATTTTTAAATACAACGAACTTCGTACATGTGTACACACACACACACACACACACACACACACACACACACACACACACACACACACACACACACAAATATAGGGTGTCTGGAAATAATCGCCAAATATTTCATGAGCAGGTAGAGCGGATTAAACTGAGTTGAAAAATCCTCTACCATTTTGTAAATTTCCCCAATAGTTAATGAGATATTAATCCTTAAAGATAGCCGAATATGCGCGCTCGCCCGGCCTACTACTGCGAAATGTATATGCCTATCAATTGCTTGGCGCGCGGGCCTTGGGAGTTGGGGATTGGCTGGCAAGCGTCCCGCGCCGCGCACACCGCCGCAAGCCTCCATAGCTCGGACGGCACGCTTGCTAGGCTATCTCCGTTCCCTATAGCCCGCGCGCCGGTAGGCGTATACACTTCGCAGTAGTATTCGGCTATCTTTAAGAATTAATATCTCGTTAACTATTGGGGAAACTTACGAAATGGTAGAGGATTTTTCGATTCAGTTTAGTACACTCTATCTGCCTATGAAATATTTGGTGATTATTTCCAGACACCCTGTATATACAAATATATGTATATATGTACGAAATTCGTTTTATATATATATATATATA